>NC_025994.2:121112348-121234848 GCF_000442705.2 Elaeis guineensis | reverse complement strand
AAAAGCAAAGTTGGGGCTCGGTAATAGACCTGAGCTCATTTGAGGTCTTGAAGGCTTTACTATCCCAGAGTTTAATTCTATATTTATCAAGAAACTGATCACACTTGTCATGGATTTGAGTAGAGAAAAGGAAATGGCACCTGTCCTGTTCTCCATATATAGAAATCTTTGAGGATCCACAGAAGATACTATTCTGAAGATTTTAGATGCCTCCAATGAATGGGTGGAGCTTGATACAGGCCGAAATCGACCCCGTCGGTGGTTCTACTCACTAGAATCTTAGAATTATGTACATGTATTGAGATTTCGATCTACAGCATATATTGTACGATGCAGTCCTCGAACCGCTGTTTTGGCTCTTACAGCACAAATATGCTGCTTTGATGCAATTACTCTTGAGAATAAATTCAACTTGCTGACTTATCCATTGTAAAGAGCAGCTGGAGTTAATGTTAATTATAGCCCGATAGCTGCTGGTCCAAAAATGGTTGGCTTACACTTCTAATAATCCACTGTTGTTAAACACAGTGCATCCTAAGATCGACTGATCGGAGGGATCCGGCACCGTTCAGGATCAAGCTTGGATGATTGCCATCAGATGGGAATTGATGCTGCCAGGAAGCGGACTTGTTGGTGGCCGACCCTGGTACCGCTTGAGATGGATCGAGCAACGGGCATCGATGACGTTGAATAGGATCACAAAATCAACCTGCAAGAATTAAGGTTCAGTGGTACTGGCAGGGTTTGAGGCCATCGAGAGTCGGATCGGTCAACGGGGTCCTAGGTGTTAGTATTGATTGGGATGCATGCGGGGAGGAGCCCTGTCGCGAGACAAATGAAGAAAGGACGATGGGGGTAGGGCTGAAAATGGGCTCGGGCCGCCCCGAAGCCCATCAGGCCGGTCGGATTTTGGGCTAGGCCCAAAAAAGTTCAAGCTGGGTTTAAGCTGAATTATAGAGCCAATTTATCGTTCGGACTGGGCACAGATATATCCTTGGCCCAATCTGGATCCGGCCCGAAGATTTGGAACCATCGCTCCTCCACTTTTTTGGAGAGCGAGCATTTGTTTGGAAGGAGAGAAGGCATATCTTTAGCTATTGGAATATTTATCTATCTATTTGGAACCGGCCCGCTGCATTTAGCTATTGGAACATTTATCTTTCCAGCTTTATTGACAGAATCGACGTATTCATAATTGTCCTTGAAGATTTGGAACCGTCGCTCCTTCTCCGCTGCATCCCTGTAGACCCGTCCATATTGAGCCATCCACTGCTCATACCTTTTCGAAATGGGCACACCAGTGGCATGAGCCGTGGCTCCGAAGACCCAAATACCCAAGACCATGAATGATGCAGGAGCTAGGTGGTTAAGTGGCTATTTGATATTGGAGGGGATGGGGACACAGCCACGGTGGCTTGAGTGATTATATGGAGGGTTTGGCTTAGAAGAAACCTGGAACTTTGTGCGTCCTCTTGACGCGCATCACATGTCTTCCAGAGTTTGATGAGCGGTAGCCGATTTGGTTGAGCATTCACACTCGCTGGAAGACGCGTCGTGCGCTTCAGAAGAAGACCCGAGTCGCCTAGTGAGCCACAATATAATTGTACCAAATGAGAATTGCACCCCTAATTTCGGCCTGGCCGGGTTGCTATCAGTCGCCTCTTGATTTTTGTACATCACATCTTGTTGCATTTGAACGAGTCTTTGCATCCGGCCTCTGGTCCTTTTTCTTTTTCTTGATTTTAAAAAAAAAAATCTTGGGCTAGCTTGCGATGATTTGCTAAAACAAAGAAGGTAAACAGAGGGGAAAAAAAAAAAAAGGGGAAGAATAAGATGAAGAAGATGATGACTATCTGATGCAATTTTTATGGACGATGCAGATCGGTTCATACCACCAAGTCTATCAAAAATTTCATTTTCCTTTTTCATCTTTATTTCAGCATTAATTTTTGGATATATCTAGCTTGCAATCAAAAACATCAACCACTACAACAAAGGCTCATGCTATTATCAAAAACATCGACCACTACAACAAAGGCTAAAGAAGCTTGACCTTAAAATTCATATTAGATGGGAAAGAAACCAACGGATTTTCAAATTTGAAACAGTTTCATCGATAGAGATATAGAGATTGGTATTATTTCTACACCGAGACTAGAGCTCAACTGCCAAAAAGGAAGTATGCAAGTAGATTCTTGCGATTCTCCAACAGTCTTTGACGTGACATCCCAATATCTTGAGTAACCACGTCTCATCCCGGAGCTTGTCATTAACAAACTATTGCAATCCGTTTGATATTAAAAGAAATACGGTTCAAAGAGTTGGACAAAGAAAAGCCTCGATAGTCGAAAGCTTGTTAATCACAACATGCAGATTCTGTAAAGTATCAAGGTGATCCTTCTTTAGTCTAGCAATGGGGTGAAAAGTTACCCCTGCTTCATCAACTTTTCCTTTTTTTTCCTATGTAATACCCAACTCTAGATTACTTGCATTTGGTACATTGATCAGACTACATTAATGCCATGGAAATCACTTAAGTAATATAATACACCACATTGATCAGACTACATCCTCGCTCGTCAACACTACATAATAAAGCTGAACTTTGAACTTAGATTTTTACTATGCCTTTTTTTTCTTTTTGAAGGAGAAAGTTTCGTTTGTTTCTACGTTGATGGCAAGAAGCTTCATTGGGACACTGCCCTAGGTCACATGGCACGGGACCACAAAAGTCCGGCTTCAATCCAAGTATAATGGTACAAATTAAATTCAAAATGGGTGGGGCACGGATTCAACAAGAACCACAGCAGAAAAGACCGGCAGCCAATTCTTTCTAACAAAGTATTATAGTGGCAAAAAAATCCACCGACAGTATAGCTGGAAGAATGTTTGCTCTTTGTCAGTCAGACCACGCCTTAGATATTTTTGAAATTTGGACTAGTCATATATACCATTCTACAAGGAAATAAGTATAGCCAGGTCTCTGCTTTTGGACAATGCCTTAGCATCGCCTTGAACTAGTCATAAAAAATCAACTTGCCCTTTCACTGAGGGAACTCATCTCGGTCATATATAGGCTTTCTCAGATTTTGGGTTCCCTTGGCCGGACGCATCGACTGCTTGTGACAAAAATTGACTTGGAAAGAGATAGACTAGCATGATGGCAATATTTTGATAAAGGGCCAAATATATATATACAGCTTTATCTCTGCATGTTGCGAAGTTATTTCCATTTTTTGAATCCTATAACATCCAGATTATGATAGAGATATTTTACTATTAATCCAAGAATTCTTTCAGCATAACATATTAAAAGATTTTTTTTTTTTGGTTGATTATTAAGGGAATCTAGATGATTCTTTGTTTTTGTTCTATGTTTATTTCGTTAGTTGAGATGCAACCTTTTTTTTTAATATAAAAAAAGAGATTTTTTTTTTTCTTTATCAAAAGTTGCATATATAAGCTTACATGCTGAGCAGTACATGTCAAACAATATGATTTGATATGTTAAGTGAAATTTCTTGTTGATAGAAGTGATCTTTAATATTCTCTTTCTCAGGAAAAGTGAATTTGATTTATTGATGAAAAACATGGAAATGCTTATGCATTAGTTTTTGATGTGGACTAGCTCCCATTCTATGGTAGCCTGGTTGGTGTTTGGCACCTATGCCATTAACGGACTAATTTGATGTTATGCATTAAATCAGTTATAATTTTTTGGATGGTATGTATCAATTTGGCTGTGACATACCATGCTTGCTCATGAAGTTCACTCACAATATACCAAAAAATTTACAAGAAAACATAGTTGATGCTAGGTCTCAACATGTGATCCAAATTAGGCCGAGCCCGGACCCAGGGCCCGGCTTAAGACTCGATTGGACGTGGATCTAGGGTCTGAGTATTACTTACAAAATTAATGTGGGTTCGCAAAGTTTTATCCAAGGTGCCACCGACCAGGCTCATTAAGTCAACATTGCTCGGTCCAAACCTCACCCTAGTCTATGATATGTACTGAGCAGAGACCAAGTTAGCAGCCTGCAAATTAGATCTAACCAGCAAGACTCAGCTCTTCAAGTTGAGATGGCTCTCCTCAATTCACAGCTAGACTCGAGATAGAGTTTTGGATTTGAAGCCAAATGACATTCCTACTAGTATTTTTTTTTTTGAAAAAAGACGGGCAACTTAGGAGCCACATTCGAAATGGTAAACCTCATTTGTTAAATCTATGTTCTCAATTGATCAATGCAGTTTATGATGATAAGATTGTCAATAGATTAAATCAGAATTTAAAATTTCATACATAAAAAAGCAGAAAAGAAAAACCTTATTTCCTTTTTTTAATTTTATCTAAGCAAACCCGCTTCATGAAGAGATCATATTGTGAAGAATCAATCCAAGCCTCAACAAGCAAACAAAGTATGAGATGAACATATACGCTATAATGTTGAAACCCAGATTTGTGTAGAAATCCAAGATCACATCATGACTTACTTAAATGAAGTTCGAGTACAATTTCATGCTTCAAATTTACATTGAAGAAATGGTGGCATGATTGAAATTAAGACTGATCCATAAACACAAGCTGGTACCAATCGCCAATATCATACAGAAATAGGAGAGAGTTTCCGAATTCATGCAGTTGGATAAGAAGCCTCCATGGCAATGCCACAGAGCCCTTCAGCCGCATCAACATCTCGTTCCATCCTTATGTATCCGCTCTCACCCCACGACTTACCCCATGAGTTCTTCACCAGCCAATACTTAATCCCATCGGCAGTCTTCCCGTAGCCAACAGCAGTAACACCATGGTCCAATTCAGTTCCACAGGCACCAGTGAATACACCACTTTTATACAACTGAAAGTCCGAGCCACCGGCATCAATGGCAACTGACACAGGCTGGTTGGCCACAGCCTTCAAGAGGGCTGACTCGCTGTTTGAAGGGACATCTTCATAGCCACTGATGGTGGCTGCACTAGAGGATGCCTTGTTGGCGTTGCAAGTGCCATCCGATGCCTTGTAAGGATAGTTACTCTCTGTTGTTAAACCTCCATTGTCAATAATAAATTGGAAGGCATCATCCATTAGACCACCATTGCATCCTTGGTCCTCACCATTAACGTCACAATCCACAAGCTCTTGCTCCGACAAAGAGATTAACTTGCCGGTGCTGAGTTTTGTGATACCTTCTGTTGCCGCCACAGCAGAGAAAGCCCAGCAGCATCCTATTGCGATTGCATGCATCCGATATTAGTTAACCAGTTAATGCGATGTTAATCAAAGAACTAGAACTAACTCGTACTCGATGTGACCAGAAATTTTTTCATTACCACATTCGCCTTGATCCTTGATGGGAGTGACTGCACCCTCGGTCCTCCAGTCTATGCTGGTGGGCGCGGCTGTCACATTTTGGTACCTGAATGTCTTGGCTGGCTTCATGATCTTGGGCTTGTATCCATT
This sequence comes from Elaeis guineensis, assembly GCF_000442705.2. NCBI lineage: Eukaryota > Viridiplantae > Streptophyta > Magnoliopsida > Arecales > Arecaceae > Elaeis > Elaeis guineensis. The sequence goes on along the minus strand of NC_025994.2, from coordinate 121,229,386 downwards.
GTGAGATGCTTTGAACTCCTCGTTGGTTAGGTCTGCAAATTGGTTGATTCCAAGCTCGTATTTTCGGTCACCAGCCTTGTTGACAGACTCGACGTACTCCACGTTAGCCTTAAAGATTTGGTACCTGTACTCCTTCTCAGCTGCATCCTTGTATTCTCGTCCGTATTCAGCCATCCACTGCTCGTGTCTTAACCTCATGGGCAAGTCACCGATTGAACGGGACTTGGTTCCATAGGCCCAAATAGCCAAGATGGCCAAGGTAATCCACAAGCATTGGTGGCTAAAATAAGCCATGGGGCTGTTCAGCTGTGGCAAAACTAAGAACCGATTTAGGTGGTCGATGAGGCTGTGAAGATGCACTAACATGGTTCGAGTTTATATAAGGGTTGGAGCAGGGGAATTCCGTTAGAGCGCAGCAGATAAAGACTTGCTACGTGCTCCTACCAAAAAAAAAGGACTTGCTACGTGCCGTGGAGATAGAAACGAGGGGGATGGGTTGACCAATCATACAATTTATAATAGCTGGAACGTACCGTGCGGTCTGTTGTCTAAGTTGCAATTTCTTTTATTTTGCGGGAGTGGGTTGCATCCTACACAGGTTCTTCTTGGCGGATAGCTTCATCCACGTTGGGCATCAAATATAGAACTTATGGGGTCCAACATGCATCACAAGCAGATCTTTTGAAGATCCATATATTTCGTCTGATTTCCACTATATATTGGTATGATTTTGTTTATACGATCAAGAAATCAAAATAATGACTTTTAACTAGTGTTTTTGGATGCAATCGGAGATATTATAATTGATATTAGAGCAGACATGGTCCATGACTTATATGGATCAAAGAAAATTGTAGCATGGATCTATTTAAGCTGATCATGATTGAGATGCTTGCGATTAGATTTATTGTATTCGTAATTAGATTTGAAATGATTTGGATCCTTAATATGGTGAGAAAATGGAAGCTTAAATAATGGGAGTATATAAGGACACAAGCAGATGTGCTTGAGCTGACTGAACAACAAGACGAACAGCTAGAGACGTGTGAAACTTTTTTATAATGTTGTTATATCAGCTATTGTCATGCAATTTATTGCTTTACATCTTTTTATAATGGATGTTAAGATCTGATTATACATGATTTTTATATGTGCTTAAACTATAAATTAAGATCTTCTAGTTGAGTATAATTCACTTTTCCTCCTACTTACTTTTTGCTCATTTTTGAATATTTTGCTTGCAACGACCCAATATTTAATTCCTAAAAAGATTTTTAACCTGTAGAAATCAAAATCTCCAATTTCATATTTAAAGATAAATACTCATAAGTTCAACAAATTTAAAAAAAAAAATTCAAAAAAATCAACAACAAGAATTACTTTTTGTGCATAAAGACCATATTATGAGATGATATAGTCCCTTTTTATCTTATTCACTTATGCAAGAAGAAACAAATGACATTCACTCTGTTTCTTAATGCGGATGCAACCTTGATTTTTGGTAGATTAATATTTCTAAAATATTTTTTGTTAGCTAAAATTGAGTTCATACAAAGATATTTATTAAAGTCAATTTAATGAGATCAATCAAAGGTTTTATCTTACAGAAAAGAAAAAAAAAAATATATATATATATATATATATAGAGAGAGAGAGAGAGAGAGAGAGAGAGAGTAACATGATTCAGTATTGGACGGGTTTGCGATGCTCAAGACAAATTTGAACAACTACCGCTCCAACTAGAAGATCATTGCAAGAAGAAGAAAATATATGAAGAGAAATAAATTTGAAGCGCTTGCGTGTGCGCGCGTGCATGCATCTGTGTGTGTGTATATATATATATATAGCAAGTGACAAATATATAGGACCATGAGTACTTTGAACTTTCAATACTTTAATAACCATTAGAAATGGTGGCTGGTACAATAGACATTGATGCAAAACATATATAGGAGGCAGCTCACGTTACGATTTTAGATAGAACTGGGAAAATTATTGCAGGCTAAAGTTATAACAAAAAAACATATAGCTAATGAGATGCCATGCTGGAGGAATCCTTTCCAATTCATGCGGTTGGATAAGAAGCTTGCATGGCAATGCCACATAGACCTTCTGCATCATCGGTGCCCCGGAGCAACCTCATATATCCATTTTCACCCCAAGTGGTACCCAAAGAATTCTTGAGCAGCCAATATTTGGTCCCATCCTCAGCTGTCCCGTAACCAACAACAGTCACAGCATGGTCAATATTAGTTCCACATGGGCCCGTGAAGATGCCACTGGAGTACTTCAGGAAGTCTTGCCCACTACCCTCAATGCCAACTGAAACAGGCTGCTTCGAGACTGCCGGTAAGAGCGAGGACTCATCATTTGCGGGCACGTTCTCGTAGCCGCTGATAGTAGCTGCCGATGATGATGCCTTGTCGGTATCACAAGTGCCATCGGCTGCCATGTAAGGGTAATTATCTTCAGTTGTTATCCCTCTATTATCAATGACGTACCGGAAGGCACGAGTCATGAGTCCCCCGCTGCATCCATTGTTTCCATCGCTGACATCACAGTCCACAAGTTGTTGCACTACAGTAAAAAAAAAAATTAACCATCATTTTTTGTCGATGCTTTTTGGAAGCATCGATAGGTTGCGCTGACCTGCCAACATTTTTAAAAAGCATCGTGTTTTCAACGATGCTTAAAAACATAATAAAATTTCAGCATTGTCAACGCAGATACTTTTAGCAAAAGCATCGCTAAATAAAAAAAATATCAATGCTTTTTTGCATCATTATTTAACAACACTAAAAAGCATCATTATATTCGCTTAATCCGACCCCCATTTTCCAGTGCCCTAATCTATCTGCCGCCGCCCCCTCCCACCCATTCCTCCCATTCCCCCTCCCGACCCCCATCTCCTCCGATTCTCCGCCATCGGCACCGCACCCGCCGTCTACGTCGCACCGTCGTCCGCCGCTCTCCTCTGCTGCCGCATCCGTCCACGCCGCACCCATGCTGCCGCCCTCCTCGAAGCCACCCGACCGGCCCTCCTCTCCTCCCCCCTCCCGGCGGCCGTCTTCGCAGGCCCAAAAGACCCCCCCGGTCCCCCTCCCCGACCCGGCCGCATCCCACCATCCCCCTCCCCGACGCCGTACCCCACTACCCCCCACCCCACCACCCCCCGCCCCCCCCGGCCCGGTGGGTTGGAGTCGAGTCTCCTTTTCGATTGCTTCCAAAAGGAGTTTTGTGAAGGCGATGCGACAATCTCCGGTCGTAGTCTGAAAGAAGCCCTCCGCCTTCTCGTTTTCACAGTTTCAGGTGTAAGTCTCCTGTTAATCACCTCGTCGGAGCTTGTTTGCCTGTCGTTTCTTTTCCTTGATTTGTTGCATTTTCTGTCTTCGATTTGTTTTCTGTGTATGATTGCTTTATTATGTTCGATTTGCTTCTACTTTCTTTCTTTCTTTCGTTGTCAGTCCAGTTAGTTCATTGCACACTAAGTCCAGCCTTCCAAAAAGTTTCAAGAATTGGACCATTGATCCTATTATGTGACAGGTTAAGAGCATTGATCCTATTCATAATTCTAATTTCCAGCAGATTTCACCTGTCCTCTGGTTTGCGCATGTACTTAAGAATTTCTAGGATATGTTTCATCCTCTTAGATGAGTTGAGGTTCAACCAATTTACTTAAAAATTCTTCTACAGCCAATTGAATTTTTGTTATGCACCATTCCAGAGGATTTCAAATCCTATACAACCCTAAGGATAGGAAACTCCAAGAATGGGACATGTGGAAAATCTTCATATTTGATGCATGATATTAGGTCAAAAATTTTTATATAGATGAACAAGTCCTAATCCGTCTAAGCCGATCTTAAGAACGGTTCCCTTGACATATTTATTCGAGTCAAAATCTTCTACCTAACGTGCTGCATTAGCACTAAGATCTTGCTCGTACACCCGCGCTCACTACTAGAGACCCACAGAAGGTAAATTATTTCTTTGTTAGAGGTCAAGTTGCATAACACCATCTTCTAATTGCATCATAGTACCATAAACAAAATAATTAATAATCTAAATAGGCAACAAATTGTTAAACAGTAGTCACTGGTTTTAAGCAATCATTGCAAGACCAGGCAGCAATACACACACCCACACACACACTTTTGTGTGTGTATAACAGTGTTTTGATATCTATTTTGTTAGGGAGGGAGTGTTGGATTTGATGTTGCTTTTTGTTCTTTCTGTTTGGGGATGGTCGTGGCTGTAGGGTTAGGGCAGTTGAAATGACATTATGCGCTGTAGGGTTCCAAGAAATGATATTGTGCTGTCGATGATCGCTTCTCTAGCTTACACGATCCTCATCATACTCACAATGATTGGTCTTCACAAGAAGTCTCAGTAACATTTGAAATCAGTGATTTTATCTAGGTTTGCTTATCTATATGTTTTATTGGTTGCAGAAGAGAAGTGGAATTGTATTTGAAAAAGTTGTGTTAGGTATTATTTATTCTCTTTTTGCAGTTTGTCAAAATTGGGTGTAACGTTGCATTAATAAAGTATCCCACTTCTGCACGTAAAATGCATGGATATGTCTGAAAACTTTGTGAAACCTATCCACATGGAACATCGGGACTTGAACGTTCTCCTTTTCCTCTCTACTAGATTGGCCGTCTCGCCTAGAAGTAATTGATCGTATAATTTATTCACTTCAGCAAACTTTCTAAGTTGGTCCAAACCTGATAACTGTGAAGGCAAAGCAGATTTTGATACTTCAAAGGATGTCTCAGGTTAATAATGCGACCTAGAAACTTAATACAGATTTTCGTATTGGAATTTGGGATGATACTCTGAAATGAGCAATCTCCAAGCAGAATATCTCATGAATGCAGATTCCATGAATCATATCTCATTCTTCCTTGCTTTCAGATTTCCTGCAGTGGAGATCTCTAGTTTAAGTTTTGGCCTTTTGGGTGATTCATTCCCAAGTCTTTTGCCATAGTAATTAACAAAAAGAGCCCCCTTCCTTGCATGGATTAACCAATTAATGATTACTATAAGAGTGAATAGAGATCCACAAATTTCAACTTAAGGCTTAATCAGTAATGTTCCACACCATAACCGTTTTCCTCCGAAACTACATTCTTTACATGGCTTGTTGCTTGTTGGTTAAACTTTGTAAAAGATTGGCAAAGCACAAATTTACATTAATTAAGTTGCTGCTTGTGTATCCCATTTCAAAAGTTGGATTTCTATATAGATTGACCTATAGAATTAATGCATTTTCTGAATGAGATTGGACCTTCTTTACCTATTAGTTGATGATAGCAAGCATTTACTATATAAATCATATCATATCTAGATGTATTTTTGAGTCTTCAAGTTATATAATGAACTACAATAGCTGTTATTTTTTTGGATTTTATGAAATGACTGATATTTTTTACTCATTGCATTAATATAGATTGTATAATTTTTCTTATTTTTAGATAAGTTGTAAGTTCGGTCATTTTTATCCTACAATAGACAAAAATTGGATAAATAAACCAAGGAATAGTAAAGAATATTTAGATGGAGTTCATGACTTTATTAAATTTGGTATGGAGAAAAGTAGTTTGAATGGGAAGATTTTATATCCATGTCAGAAATGTGTAAATAATTCTTCTTTAGATCTACAAATTGTTGAAGAATATTTGGTATGGAATAGTTTTTTAAGAGATTATACCGACTGAATTTTTCATGGGGAATCTATGTTGCCATCATTATGTAACCAACTCCTGACTCATTTTGGATCCACTAGCCTACAAGACAATTCTGTAAGAGATAATGATATAAGGGGTTTGATCACAGATGCTTTTGGACTTGGTGTTCAAAATTTAGAAAAATTCAGTAGTATACAAGAAACAGTTGGGATGTTTGATGGATGTATGCATACGGAACGTATGCATGTTGAGGAGCCTATACATACATCTAATGATGAGACAGCTCGTTAGCGCACTTTAATGAAAGATGCAGATGAAAAATTATATCCGGATTGTACGAAATTTTCTAAGATTTTTTTTCTTATACATTTATTTCATTTAAAATATTTGAATGGATGGTCTGAGAAGAGTTTTATCATACTGCTCAAGTTATTAAAGGATGCATTTTCAGAAAGCACTCGTTTACCACCATCATATTATAAAGCCAAGAAAGTAGTAAAAAAATTGATTCTTGGATACGAAAAGATTCATAGTTGTCCGAAAGATTGTATGTTATATCGGAGTGAAAATGCTAATCAAGAGTCATGCAATGTATATGGATCTTCAAGATGGATAACACAAAAAGAAAATCGAGACGATGTACTGAATGAATTGGATGCAACGCGGAGTAAAAAAAAACTGGTGAAGGTATTGCGTTACTTTCCTCTTATACCTAGATTGAAAAGGATTTATGCATCATCAAAAACAGCTTCATCAATGAGATGGCATGATGAAAGACATACAAAGAATGGAATGTTGAGACATCCAGCAGATAGTCTTCAATGGAAAGTATTTGATGATAGGCATCCTGATTTTGCCTCTGATGTTCGCAGTATTAAGTTTGGCTTAGCTTCTGATGGCTTCAATCCATTTTGGACCCTGAGTTCTACCTACAGCACTTGACCAGTCATTTTGATACCTTACAATTTGCCACCATAGATGTGCATGAAACAATCATCACTTATCTTGTCAATGGTTATTCCAGGAGATAAGGGTCCAAGCAATGATATTGATATTTTTCTACAGCCTTTAATAGAGGAATTGAAACAGTTGTGGGAGGATATTGATGCATTTGATGCTTCCAACGGCCAAACATTTAAACTACGGGCAGCTTTGTTATGGACTATTAATGATTTTCTAGCATATGCCAATTTATCTGGCTGGAGTACAAAGGGACGGGTCGCATGTCCTTGTTGTGAAAATTCAACACATTCAATTTAGTTAAAACATGGAGGTAAATTTTGTTACATGGGACATCATCGATGGTTGGAAGCAAATCATCCTTTTCAATTTCAAAAAGATTTGTTTAATGGTATTATAGAATTGGGATGTGTCCCTATTCCACCTTCTGGAACTAATGTTTATAGACAAATGGATGGCATCAATTACAGCTATGGTAAGCACTCAAAGTTCTCTAAAAAAAGAGGAAGGGATGATGTTGAAAGCTCAATGCACGAAGGGTTACCAGAGGAAATCAGTATCAGTATTATAGATGCAGAGGTGTTTCAAGATCCAGACAATTATTTCAAGGATGAAAATAAGGAAGACACACAGATAGCATCTACACAATAGCCCAGTAAATATTTATGAAAAAAATGAAGTATCTTTTTTGACTTACCTTATTGGAAACATAATCTTATTCGGCACAATCTTGATGTCATGCATATAGAGAAGAATGTTTATGATAATTTACTTGGAATATTTTTAAACCTTGATGGAAAGACTAAAGATAACATGAAGGTGCATCTTGATTTAAAAGAAATGGGTATCTGACAGGAGCTTCATCCTAAAATGCTTGCTAATGACAGAATTTATGTGCCTCCTGCATGTTACACAATGTCTGCTCGAGAAAAGGATAATTTTTTGAGAGTTTTGAAAAGTATCAAGGTACCTGATCAATATGCATCAAATATTTCACGATGTGTGCATCTAAAGGATTGAAAACTTTCAAATCTTAAAAGTCATGATGGTCACATATTGATGCAAGATATCTTTTCAATAGCTTTAAGATCGTCATTGCCGAAACAAGTTGTTGCAATTGTACTTTGATTATTGTTATTCTTTAAGGCATTATATTCAAAAATTATTGATCCTCGGAAACTTGATCAGTTAGAGTCCGATATTGCAATTACACTTTGCCAAATGGAAAAAATTTTTCCTCCTGAATTTTTCACAATTATGGTACATCTGCTCATTCACCTAGCTTCAGAAGTTAAAGTTGGTGGACCGGTATATTATAGATAGATGTATCCTATTGAGAGGTATTATTGCAAATCTTAAATCTTTTGATAATTTTAATAAAAATAACAGCATACTGATATTTTAATAAATATTTAATTCTTGAAGGTATCTTGTGCGTCTTAAAGATTATGTGCGAAATAGAGCCTATCCCGAGGAATCGATTGCTGAAGGATATATTGCTGATGAATGTTTGACATTTTGTTCAAGATATCTTCAAGGTATAGAGACTATTTTTAGTCAACCTCAACGGCATAATGACTTTATGGAGAATGCAGAACTGTATAAGTTCTCAACTGCTGGAAAATTCTTGAGAAGAGTTGAAAGTATTATACTTGATCAAAAATCCTTAGCACAAACACATCGTTATGTGTTACTTCATAGTGACATAATATTTGACCATCGCAGGTTAGTATATTTAAGGCATGATATCAAGATTTAAATTTTATATTAGATATAATATTCTAAATGATATATTTATATTTTATACAGTGAATTTTTAATTTATCAGAGATGAGCCAATCATAACATTCGTCCTAATGCAAAGATTGAACAGCGATGGTTGGTCGAGTTATTCTCTATGTGGCTTTCGAATCAGATGTGATTTATATTTAATTATATGATATATTAATTTTTGATACATATTTAATATTAGATAACTCAACAGCACTTCATATCATTTTTTTTAGGTATCAAAGATGATGGAGAGAAATAATTCAGATGAACTAATAGCTCTTGCTCAAGGACCTAACAAGATTGTGAATAGATATAACGGTTTCATAATTAATGGCTTTAAATTTCATACTAGAGAACGGAAGAAATTTAGAAAAATACAGAATAGTAGTGTTATGGTGGAAGCGGATGAAAAATCCTATTATGGTACACTTAAAGATATCTATGAGTTGGATTATTATGAAAAATTTAAAGTAGTATTGTTTAGATGTGATTGGGTAGACATAAACTCATCAAGGGGTTTGAAACAAGATAAAAATGGATTTACACTTGTAAATTTTTCAAGGTTGATACACACTGGTGTGTTAGTGAAGGATGATCCATTCATTTTTTCATCTCAAGCTCGTCAAGTATTTTATGTACAAGACACAAAAGATAAAGATTGGTTTACTGTCATCAAAATAAAACCTAGAGACTTATATGATATGGGAAACCAAGTGGAGGATGATGATGATGACACTTATACACAATATATGCCCTACAATTTTATACCAGCTGATGATTTAAATGCTACGACGACGTTGGTTAGGACAGAATTTGAAAGAAACACTATTGCTTAATTGTTACTGGTAATAATTATTTATGATGTATATAATTTGCATTAATTATTGTGTTATTTTACTTCATATATTAACTGATTCTACCTTTTATTTATATAAATGCTAGGTGACATCATGCGTCGCAAGGGACGATATGCTGGTGTGCAGTTCCAATTTTCACAGACAGAGGTCGGTACGTCTTCTTCAGCACAGCAGCCTGAGGCCAGTTCAGCTGCACAGTATTTCGAGTCCTGTCCTTCTTCATCATCAGCACAGCACGATCCTCCTGTTCATCAGCCAGATGATGAGACACGTGCAGGGTATATATTATCTTCCATGTAATTCTATTTTTATTTTATTTTATATATATTTATGATATCGTTACTTTTATGTATTTTTTGCAGACGGATCCGGGAGAGTACACCCCAGACGCGGACCCACAGTAGTACGAGATGTGTGGCAGATGCATGAGAGCGAGAGAATTGTTGTGGAGTGCAATCAGCTAGGTCAGCCAATTAAGAAAGCTGCCTGCTTATTGACTTCATTTTTGGGGACTGTTGCTCGGAGGCCTCAGCTATGTCTGTTGGGCTATACAAAATGGAATGACATGCTTTCAACGTACAAAGTTGAGCTCCTCCAAGTTATAGAGGTAATGAATTGATGTTCATGCTGTATATTAATTGTTAATCACTTATATAATTTATTTTATTTAATTTTTTTTTTATAGAGCAAGTTTGTTCTCCCTCCATCCACTCATGATTTTGTAATGAAATCTCTCAAACGCAAATAGAAAGAATATAGAGCACAATTGAAGAGGGACTATATGAGACAGGGTATGACAGAGGAGGAGGTTGCTAGGAATTATCCTCCTGATATACCCCCTCATCAGTGGATGGAGTTGGTTCATTATTGGTTCTTCGAGAGGGCACAGATATATTATCTGCTCATTATCTTTTCTTTTAAATATTTTATAAAAATATTGATTTATATTGTATATTATATATTATACATATAACAAGTTCTTTACTTTATTTTACAGACTTATTCTGCTATTAGTAGAGCTGCACGAGCAGCTCAGTCTGTTCCTCATATATTGGGGTCGAAGAGTTATGTACGACTCCGACAGGAGTTTGTATGTTCCTTAAACTTTCATAATTAACTTTTAATTTTTATGTTGAAATAATTATATAACTAATATCATAATGTATCGTGGACCATGTCTGTATCATGATACTCATATATTTTTTTAAATTATTATAACTGTTTGCTTAAAATTGAAATTATTTATGTAGGTGGATGAGCATGGGAGGGAACCCGATAAAGTGAAGTTTTGTCGGATGACTCATACTCATCAGGATGGTACTTTTATTCGAGATGAGTCAAGAGATTTATATGTACGGCATTATTAATATTCTATTTTTTATAATAATTTTAATTTAATTTTGTTAGCTATTAATGTATAACTCTTGTTTTCAAAATAAATACAGGAGAGGACTACATCTCTCATTGCGGAGCGTGACGATGAGTCCGCAGCATCTACGCAGCAGAGCCGTATCGAAGCCGAGATGTTCATAGAGTTGATGGGACCAGAGTGCTATGGCTGAGTAAGGGGTTATGGAGTAGGAGTCACCCCCACTCAGTTATCTGAGGTTAGTAGATATACGCAGCATGCTGCAGTAGATACTCAGGATTCATGCGTCCGCAGACTCGAGGCGGAGATACAGGAGATTAGATAGAGTCGTGCCGCTGAGATGGAGGAGATGCGACAGAGCCGTACCGAGATGCAGGCCATGAGGGGACAGATTGATCGGCTTACATCTTTATTAGAGATGTATGGCCCATCTCAGGTAAACACATATTATTAAATATATATTTTTGTATTAATTTAATGATCTATATATTTTTATTTATAGATATGCAAATCACGCTTTTCATATATTTCTTGTCGACTCCTGAAACATCAGGCACCCGTCGAGACAGCGGCACGTCACGTGGAGACAGCGACGACCATCCGCCTGTAGATTGACATCATTTTATTTTTATTGTAGTCTTATATTTTCTGTATGCTTTTAGTTAGGTTAAACTCTTGATTGTAATGGATGATTAGTACTTTATTTTTATTTATATAAAACAATATCTTTTGGTTTGGTTAAATTTGCTATTGAAGTTTGCTTTTGATGTGAATGGTGGTGATTATACAGGTTTATGTTTGAATAATTGATATAATTTTGTACATAAATGTATGTATTCTTTTTTTTTTTGTATATAAAATCTGAATATTTTTTTTTCTGTTAAAAAAATTAACGATGCTTATAAGCGTCGTTAATAGATTGATTAACGACGCTTATAAGCATCGCTAGTGACTTAACTGCCGATATTTCGAAAAGCGTCTTGGTAGAGTAGAGGACGCGTTGTCATTAACGACGCTAAAAAGTACCGGTAAAATTTAATTTTATGATACTTTAAAGCGTCGTTAGAAAATATTACGATGCTTTTAAAAAGTGCCGGCACTTTTCGTCTCCACTCTTATATAGGCGATGCTTTCGCGATATTTTTTGAAACATCGTAAAGATTATTTCCGACGCTTATTAGCATCGTAAAATATCTTTTATAGCATCATCTTTTACTATTTTCACTGTAGTGTTGCTCCGACAAAGAGACCAACTTGCCGGTGTTGATTTGAGTAATCCCTTCAATGGCTGCTACAGAAGAGAATGCCCAACAGCACCCTACATACATGTTGTTGGTTAGATAACTCGTTCGATGTTACTTAGTAGCATCTTTCATGTATCTTGCTATTCTTTAAATTTAAAAAACTCATTGAGAAGAATAACCCACTGTACATTATATACGTCTTGCCACATTGGCCTTGATCCTTGATAGAGGTAACTGCACCTTTGGTTCTCCAGTCTACGCTGTCAGACACGTCGGTCAAGTTGGCATACTGAAAGCTTCCTGTCGTGGATTTTGTAAAGCGCATGGGCTTGAATCCAAGATGGGAGGCTTTAACCTCCTCGTTGGTCATGTCAGCAAACTGATTGAGACCGAGCTTATATTTGCGATTGCCGGCTCTATTGACGGACTCGATGTAGTTGTAGTTGTCCTTGAAGATTTGGAATCGTCTCTCTTTCTCTTTTGTATCTTTGTAGACTCGCTCATACTGAGCCATCCACTGCTCGTGCCTTGTCGACATGGGCACGTCGGCAATGCCACGAGCCATGGCTCCAAAGACCCAAACACCTAAGACTATCAATGCAAGCACAAAACATCGGTGAGCCATTGCTGTGGAAAGACTTTGGAATGGTTCAGCTAAGTGGGGTTGAGTAGTTATTTAGAATTGGGGGGGATGTGGGCAAAGAGCTTGGGTAGCTTGAGTGTTTATATAGAGGTTTGGCTGGGAAGAGACCTGGAACTTTGTGTGTCCTCTTGACGCATAATCACACGTCTTCCAGAGCGTGATGAGCGGTAGCTGATTTGGCTGAATGTAGATGTCTCGCTCGTCCAATATTGCTGTGCGCGCGCTTAATGCTCTCTAGTAAACGTGTGATACGCTTCAGGAGAAGACCAGCCGAGTCGCCTCCTGGGCCACAATATAATGATCCAAACGAGAATTGCGCACCCAAATTCGGCCCGAGTGGCTATCAGTGGCCTCTAAATTTTGCATAACGAGTTTTAGGACGCGGACCGGTTTGCGCTACCAAGTCTATCAGATATTTGGTAAACAGGTGGTGGGTCTTCTTACCAAAATTTTAAAAAAAAACAGGCGGTGGGTCATTGTGAAGTCATAGTCATGCACCAATGACAATAAAGACGTGCAAGGAAGACGTAAGGTAATTCAGCATCTTAACTAGGTGATTTAACAATAATAATAATAAAAGAGACTACCGGAACCATATAATATTATCAAGTCTTTGAGGACCACCGGAACCATGATATATTGTGAGGTCTTTTGTGTGGTACAAATGTAACGTGAAAACAGATGTTTACTACTCATGTGTGTGTCCTATATATATATATATATAGACAGCAAACACATAGACAATTGACACCACCCGAAATTTATAACGGATTGAGAAAGAATTTGCTTACAAGTGTTCAAAACACTTGGTTAAACAAAATTTGGTTAATTAGTTGATAATTTAAGTGTTGATGGTTGTTGTATTTGCATATTTTATATCAATGGTGCGATTGATAAGAGAGGTGGATTCTTTATTTTTACCTATGATGCGAGGTCTTCATTTGTGAGTGACTTATTAGATTAAAGAAAAAGGGCTAAATCAACCTCCACAGAATTTGATTCGTAGATTCTTGATATGTATATCATACATACAATTTAAAAAAATAAAATATAATAAGTAAAGATGCCAAAATAATCTTTTGAGTGGATCAATCCTCCATTATCAAGAAGAAATCTAATTCTATGATAAAAGACTATGAGAGCCCACTTAGTATAAATATCATTGCAGTTATTTTAAAAATCGACCAAGTTCCAAAATGAAGCTTTATTGCTTCTTTTAATGATAAAGACTACAATTATTTTAGCAAGATCTTTTTTAGTTACGATTGCAAATAGTTCCTTCCTAAAATAATTCTTGCTTATCCAAAAAAAAAAAAGAAAAAGAAGATAGTCAACTGATGAAATAAATAAATCAATCTAATTCTAAGAAATCTTAGTTGATGCATTACTACTCATCATTTACTAGGATCAAATATTAAAATGCTGTATATAATGCATGACCGTGTTGATCACATGGAATTTTGCCATTCACATATGCATCACTTTGGAAACTAGAACTTGTATCAACAATCACCACCTCTTACTTCACAACAAAAGTTTATGGATCAGATCTTTCAGGGATGCAGTCTCAAAAAATTGGACCAGACATAATTATAATACGAGAGGTTGATAGCTTGGAAGGAGTTTGGAAACTCGCAAACGGGTGATGGATTGTGGGAGCAGCATTCCAAAGAGTGATGAGCGGCCAAGGACGTGTTTCGACAGACAATTTGTTTGTTTGTTTTGGAATCTGCGGCCGTTCGTCAAACTTAATTTTAGAAAACGAGTGCAAAGACTTTGGTAACGGTTAAGCAGCTATTTAGTACTGGAGGGGATGCGAGCAAAGAGCTAGGGTGGCTCGAGTGTTTGTATAGAGGCTGGGCGTAGAAGAAATCAAGAAACCTGGAATCTTACGTGCGCTCTTAACTTGCATCACACATCTCTAAAAGCGTGTTAAGCGGTAGCTGATTTGCTTGAACATAGACTGCGCTCGTCAAGAAATGCGTGACGCGCTTCAGGAGTAGACCGGAGTCGCCTCTTGAGCCACAATACAATGATCAAAACGAGCTTTGCGCACCCAATTTCGGCCCGAGTTGCTATCATTAGTCTTTGGGTTTCCGGCCTCCAAGATCAATAATAATTGGGCTTATGATGATTTGTTAAAACAAAAAGGAATGGAGAAAGAAGAAGAATAAGAAGATAATGCCATACGATTCTTTTGGACGACGCGGACCGGTTCACGTAACAAGTCTGCCAAATACTTCGTTTTCTTTTACGTATTTATTTCCACTTTATTTTTGGATTTATCGGGCTTGCAATTGATTAAGACCTACAGTAACTAGTCTGCAAAACTCTAGTCATACAACCGGACAAGTGTTGGGTCACACTGTAATATTTTAGACTGTTCCAAGAGTGGATGGTTACATGAGAAGTCATTATCATGCACCGATGGCATTGAGGGTTTATTTTTGATAGATAAATATCATTGAAAAGTTTATGATGAGTTTTTTTACCAGCCAACTTATCATATCTTTATACTTCTCTACACTGCTAAATTATTTTCCTCTGCACAATATTTATCCATAAAATGAATAGAAAAACTTATCCACTTGGAAGATGAGTAAATTATTTTCCCACTCATATATCGGTGAAATAATTTTTTTATTTTATTTCTAAAATATCACTAATCTTATAATAATAATAATATATCATATTATATTATTTTATGATTTAGTAATATAATATATAATATAACGAATATAATATGATATTATTATATAATAATAATATTTATATAATATAGGTTATTATAAAAAATATGGACATATTTTACTTACTCGAAAAATAATAATGCAAAAGAATATAGATAATAGTTGATGGAGCCACATTTCAATGCATAAAAAAATGATAATTAAGTTATTTTTCTATCTACATGTTGTCCGAAAATATTTACTAAAAAGAATACAAATTTTTGAATAATTTTTTTATCCCCAAGAAAACAGGTCCCAAAGAAAGACGGAAAGCAAGCCGACATCTTAGGTAGGTGGTTTTAAATAACAAATAGAGTTCCAGAACTAAATCATATTACCAAGCCATTAGTGTGGTGCAAATATGATGCAATAATAGATATGGACTCATGTGTCAATCCTATACTAAAAACATATACATGATCTCTATATTTGGTCAAAACATAAATAATTGACATCACCCCAAATTATTATGGATTGAGAAAGAATTTGCTTAGAAATGTTATAAAACACATGGTTGCATTATATAATTTGGTTAATTAGCCGATAATTTAAATGTTGATGGAAGCAGTTTACATATTTTATCTCAATGAAGAGATTGATTAGAGAGAGAGTTTTTTTATTTTTACCTATGATGAAAGGATTAAGTCTGCCAGTGATTTAGGTGGAAAAAAGGGGTACAAGATGCACCAAAGACATGAATAAGATAAAAAGGAACAGAACTAAAGCAACCTCCACGCAGTTTGATTCATAGATTCTTGATATATCTAAGACATAATTGAAAAAATTAAAACACAATGATTAAAGATGCCAAAATGAAGGATTCCACTCGACAAAGTGGTCTGATGCTGAATATAATATGCAGAAGCATGTTGATCACATGGAATTTTGCCATTCATATACGCATGACTTTGGAAACTAGGACTTATTTCATTGATCACCACCTCTTAATCAGCAACAAAAGATTCTAGATCTGATTTTTTAGGGATGCAACCTCAAAAAATTGGACTTGATATGGTTAAGTATGGGAGGTTCCCCAAAACCCCTTCCCAATTTTCTCAAAAATTAAAACAAAATAAAATTGTGCAGGACTCCTTAACTCCAAAAAAGTAGTTCAAGATTAGATTAAATCATTTACGCTAATTTAAATTTTGTAAAAAATGCAAAATAGCATGCATATTTTGGTTCTTAGAATGGAAATATGTTAGTGGTCAAAAGTAAAAATAACATATAATGCACTTTTGCCTCCTATGTTCGCACCTACTTGTGGCAGAAGCCCTTCCCTCATCTGTGACAATAATTGCGACACTTTCAATTTTTTTCTTAACAAAATTGTTTAATGGTTGCAGACTATTCCACCAGGCAATTCAACAGTCGGTATTGCTACTTACTATAAGGAATCATATATAATCTATTATGGCATGAATATCTCACTCAAGCACAAGGGAGGAATGTGGAATACTAGGCTTGATGAGGAAGACCTTAAAGATATGGAAGAAATGACCTGATCAGGAAGAGGATTAGATGGAAAGATTTGATGAAGAAGAAAAAGGATATAGATGGCTTTTCACGAAGGATCTCTCTTGAATGTGTAATTTTTATTTTTTTAAGTAATGAACTCCATTAGCTAGTATGTAGGAGAAGTTCTATTCCTATTTGACTTCAAGATACTAACTAAAACTAAATAAAATGCCAGATTGCATAGAAGTTATGTCTAGGAGCAACATGATGATGGTGGCAAACAGTTTTCGTGAATTCACTCTAGTCATGCATACAAAACAAGCATGGCAATATAGTATTTCTCATCCCACAATAAACTATTGTAAACTTATATGGTCATATAGCTCTGCTTTAGGTCTCTTGAGTTTAATGAATAATTGTTTTGATTAGCAAATTTAATGAAAATTTTATACATATTTATATCGCATAAAATAATGTCAATAAACTTGTGACATGAAATCAACTTTTTGCAGAGCAAAGTGATAGAACGGGATTTGGCTCTAAATGAAGCTAATGAGCAGTACTCCATGGATGCAGATATAAGAACCAGAGGCATGTCCCTATCCTTCACATGGCAAGAGAGAAAAGGAGTTTTGAGGGATATGTAAGATATATTATAATATTAACTTAATTATATATGTTTTAAATATTGTTTGTCTAGTCATTGCACATAAAATATTAAGAAGATATCGTTTGTCAAAGCCTTTCGTTATACATGTTTCTCATTTAAACTTTGCAAATTGACCCAAGTGTATAAGAGAGAACATTATTTATGGTTCAATACCCACATGCTTGGCCAACACTAAGGGTGCATTTGGTTACACTTTTTGATTTTTGATTTTTAAAAAATATTTTTAATTTTTTTTATTTTTGCTATTGAGTAAAAGCAAAAAAAATAAAAAATATGTTTGGTAACTATGTTGCTATAAAGCAAAAAGTAAGATTTGGGGATGGCAGGTGAAGAGCTCGACAAGAGAGAAGGATTCAAGAAGAAAGGGAGAAGGGGGTGAAGAGGTGAAGAGCCAAACAAGGAAGAAAGATTCGGGCTTTTTACTTTTTGATTTTACGTTTTAGATATGCGGAAGTAAAAAAAAGTAAAAAAGTAAGTTTTGAAAAGCAAAAAATTTTTACTTTGCAGATAAGCAATTATTTTGATTTTTTTTATTTTTACTTTTTGCTTTTCATGGTGTTACCAAATATTACTTTTTGATTTTTATTTTTTAAAATAAAAATCAAAAAGCAAAAAAAAAATAAATTTTAATGGCTAACCAAACGCACCCTAAAAGAACGGATACTCACTTCTAACATGAAAATGGAGGATCAAACTCATTGTTAGAAGAGTTTCTTTGTACCAATCTTTAAAAATGGCAACCATAACTAAAGGGTCTTTTGGGAGGGCTTATCTAGAATTCCACATTCTTTCTACGGCGTTTTATTTTCCAATTTTGTTTGATTTACTCATATGAGATGGATATGACCCATCCATCTCAGCAAAAAAAAAAAAAGGCAACCACATAATTCATAAATATTCTAGTACCTACTACATATCTGAGTTGGATATGTATCCAATCAAGATTTTTTTGGAGCTGACATGAGGGTCTAGGTAACACAGCTGATGAATAGATCAACACTGTGAATGAATGATGATAATGTGTTCATATTTGATCATAGCTTTCTCTTGTTCCAAACTAGAGAAGGATTCCCTAGTGAAGGAACGATTTCCAAGTCATTTGGTACAACAACCAAGGACTTGCCATCTTGGATAACTGGCGCCTTCATTTTTTGACACATAATGTGCAGACATTGTGCGTGATAAGAGTATCAAAAGAGTTGCAAGTCATTCTGAACTCAGGGCTTTGGATCTTGTAAACTTAATAGAGGAACCCCTGTCCGATTCTCTAATAGCCATTACTATGAGTAATAATTGCAATCTTTCAATTGTTGTGCCATGCTAAAGAACTGACCACAACAACCCAGCCTGGACTATCTTCTATTAAACAGAAAATTTGAACCCATTTATATTGATGAGGTAAAGATGATATTGAGCTTAGCCATTTCAAAACTCAAGGCCAAAGAATAATTTTTTGTACACCGTACCCAATATGAAAAAAATACACCACCTCACCTGATTGGGCCACATAGTCTCCACTTTTCAATGCATATTTAATACCTATAGATCTGCTTTTTCGGTTGAAATTTTGAATGACGAAAGTACCCCTCTTCTTTTAAAAAAATTATGACATTCTGTGGTCATATTGTAATATCCTACAATCAAATTATAATTTTCTGCATATATGATGTCATAAGGAAGGGAGGGATATTTTTATCATTTAAAAATTCATAAATTTTTAATAATGAAAATATCATTCTCTCTTTATGACTTCAGAAAAAAAAATTATGACATCCTGCATGCAGAAAGTCATAATTTGATCATGGAATGTCATAATATGACTACAGGATGTCATAATTTTTTAGAAGATGAGGGATATTTTCATCATTCAAAATTTTAAATTAAAAAGCAGAACTACATGCATTAAATACGCGTTGAAAAGCGATGGCTATGTGCTTTAAGGTGATTGGGTGGTGCACTCTATGTCAACCTTATTGCACTGCACACGATGCACAAAGATTTTCTCTAAGGCCAAAATAATCCAGAGTTTGAGCCGATGATCCCACGAAAAGAAAAAAAGAGCATGTTGGGTGGGCTGATGCGATAACGCCCGTGATAAGCTTGTCCTAGACATACTTGGTGCAGATTTTCTAAACTGGGCCTAGATTGATCCTTACCAACCTAATAATAGGCCACGAATAGATGTAGGTTTCTATACGTGAGATTAGAAGGTAACTGCTCAATATAAATATAGATTTTGCTATAGTACTTCTTTATAATATTTTATTATAAAAGGTATTTTAAATTTTTTATCTCTTCCCTCTTTCCATCTGTTCCAATACCCCCATGTTGCCCCCCCCCCAACCCTCTTCGACGATCTTCTCCCTCCCGCCAGTGGTCTTCCCTCCCCTCACAGGCACTCATGCCGCCCGCTACCATGCCCTTCCACAACACGTCTCGTGCTCGTGCCGCCCCCCCTCCCCCCCCCACCAACCCCCCGACTTCCCATGCTCATGTCGGCCCCTCCTTGCACCCCTGCATCATACCACGACCACCCCACCATCTCCTGCTCATGCGCCCCCCCTCCTCCTGCCGCACCCCCTCCCCTGCCTCTCTGGCTGTCTCCCCCCTCCCCCTGGCGCTCGTGCCAACCGCCCACCCCCCATCGGTCTTCCCTTTCCTCTTCTCCTCACAGGCACTCGTGCCACCCCCCAACCGATCTTCCTTCTCTTCTCCCCCTCACTGGCACTCATGTCACACCCCCCACAACCCTCCTTCCCGTCTTCTTCGTCATAACGCACCCTATGCCCATGCGGCTCCAACACTGTGCCCTCCTCCCTCGCCCATAGTGCTCGGCCCCCACCACACCCCCACTCTCCCACCTCCCCTCCCATGCCTCCTCCGCCTTCGATGGTGCCTGTGGCTTCCTGCGCCACTACCCCCTACCATCCGTGGTTTCTCCGTGCCGCACCCCCCACCGCCATCCCCTCTTGCTCCTCCATCTTCGTTGGCACAGAGAAGATATTTTAAAGAAAAAAAATAAAATAATCTTAATCTTTGAAATATTACAATTGATATTAGAGTAGACATAGTCCATGATTTACATGGACCAAAGAAAATTGCAGCATGGATCTGTTTAAGCTGATCATGATTGAGATGCTTGCGATTAGATTTATGGTATTCGTAATTAGATTTGATAAGAGTTGGATCCTTAATATGGTGGGAATATGAGAGCTTAAATGATGGGAGTATATAAGGACGCATGCAGATGTGCTTGAGCTGACTCAACAATAAGGCGAATGGCTAGGCACGTGTGAGACTTTTTTATAATGCTGTTATGTCAGCTATTGTCATGTGATTTATTGCTTTACATGTTTTTATAATGGATGTTAAGATTTGATTATACATGATTTTTATACATGCTTAAACTATAAATTAAGATCTTCTAGTTTTGAGTATAATTCACTTTTCCTCCTACTTTCTTTTTGCTCATTTTTGAATATTTTGCCTGCAACGACCCAATATTTAATTGCTAAAAAAAATTTTAACTTGTAGAAACCAAAATCTCCAATTTCATAGTAAAAGATAAATACTCATAAGTTCAACAAATTAAAAAAAAAAATCAAAAAAATCAACAACAAGAATTACTTTTTGTGCATAAATACCATATTATCAGATGATATAGTCCCTTTTTATCTTATTTACTTATGCAAGAAGAAACAAATGACATGCACTCTGTTTCTTAAGGCAGATGCAACCTTGATTTTTGATACATTAATATTTCTAAAATATTCTTTTTGTTCACTCAAATTGAGTTCATACAAAGATTATTTATTAAAGTCAATTTAATGAGATCAGTCAAATTAAGTTTTTCTTTAAAAAAAATATACAGAATAACATGATTTTATATAGGATGGGTTTGCGATGCCCAAGACAAATATGAACAACTATCGCTCTAGCCAAAAGATCACTGCAAGAAGAAAATATATGAAGAGAAAAAAATTTGAAGCATTTGCATGTGCGTGCATGCACGTATGTATGTATAGCTAGTGACAAATATATAGGAGCACGAGTACTTTGAATTTTCAATACTTTAATAACCATTAGAAATGATGGCGAATACAATAGACGTTGATGCAAAACATATATAGGAGGCAGCTCATGTTACGATTTTAGATAGAACTGGGAAAATTATTGCAGGCTAAAATTACAAACAACCATATAGCTAATGAGATCCATGTCATGTTGGAGTTACGTTTTCCAATTCCTGCAATTGGATAAGAAGCTTGCATGGCAATGCCACATAGACCATCTGCATCATCGATGCCCCGAAGCAACCTCATATATCCATTTTCACCCCAAGTGATGCCCTATGAACTCTTCAGCAGCCAATATTTAGTTCCATCAGCTTTCTGAGCTATATCCATGTTTGTATGTAATCCTTTAACCATCTTTCCTGGGTCTGTAATTATTCCTTCTTGTGTTTTGTCTGGACATGTTCCTAAGCTCCCTCAACTTTATTCCCTCAGCTGTCTGTAATTTTTTGATGACATGTTCCTGGGTCTATATGACTCAGCCAGAGAGATTTGTCTCAAGTGGGGGAGCAAATCAAGTATGCAGGCTAATGAGATCCATCTATGGATTGAAGCAGATTTTGAAGAACTGGAACATCCGATTTGATATGATAGTCAAAGAATTTGGCTTTATCAAAATTATGGATGAACCACGTGTATATAAGAAGACAAGTAAGAGTGTTATTGTCTTCTTGATTCTGTATGTCGATGACATACTGCTCATTGGGAATGATATCCCAATGATGCAATCGATCAAAACTTGGCTATCAAATAAGTTTTTCATAAAAGACTAAAATAAAGCATCCTATATACTGGGTATAAAGATCTATAGAGATAGATCTAAAAGGATGTTAGGCTTATCCCAGTCACGGTACATAGATCTCATATTAAAGAGATTTAATATGGAGGCAAGTAAGAAAGATTATTTGTCTGTAAGTTATGGTATACATCTCTTTGAGAAAATATGTCTTAAAGACACCAGAAGAGAGGAAAAGGATGAATGAAATCTCTTATGCTTCGGTTGTAGGATCAATTATATATGGCATGCTATGTACCAAGCCTGATGTAGCTTATGCTTTGGGCATAGCTAGTAGATTTCAAGCTGATCTAAGGAAGGATCATTGGAAAGCAAATGATAGCAAATCAATATCAGGATATGTGTTTATCCTAATTGATGGGGCAGTGAGTTGGAAGAGTTCCAAACAGCAGATAGTAGCTGACTCAACTACTGAGCCAAAGTATGTTGCTGCTAGTGAAGCCATTAAGGAAGCTATCTGGATGAAGAAACTCATTATGGATTTAAGAGTCATTTCTAAGATTGAAGGATCGGTGTCACTCTATAGTGATAATACTGGGATCGTTATTCAAAATAAGGAACCTAGGTCTCATTATAGATCCAAGTACATTCTCAGACATTTTCAACTCGTTAAAGATAAGATGTTGTTTTTGAACGAGTAGATAGAAAGAACAATATAGCAGATCTATTCACTAAGCCCATACCATAGCAGCTATATGATCGCCATCTTAATTGTATAAGATACAAAGACGATTGGCTTTAGTGCAAGTGGGAGATTGAAAGAAGAGTGCCCTATAAGCCAATCGTAAGTCTGTTGTGATGGAACTTTCTTTAAAATTTTTCAACTCATGAAATGACATTTATTATTTGAGGCATTGATTAATCATATTAGCTGCATTTTAATATGTCTAAGATTATGATGAACCCCAAAGATTAGGATAATGATTTTAGGAGACATGAATGGGTATGCTAGTGAGACCTAAAATCTTAAAATTCTAATCTTAAATATTTCTGATCGTAGGAGCATTGAGTCGGAGATCAATATTTCAGATAGACTGGCACATCCTATGTATGCTCTATGGAGAGGGTGGCAAATCTCACTAGCCACTTGTATGAGACACTAATACAAGGATGTGGGTGCTCATTTGAGAAATGAGTCCATTGAATTGACTCGATGAAAGAGAACATCTAATGGAAGTCTTATTTATATGTCAAAGATGGTTCTCTAAGTGGGAGTTGTGCAAGTGATCCTTAGACCTGAAACCATCATGAAATCTTGTGCACATGAACCCATATTTTGGTTCATATCCAGGCATGGCATTAAGACATGTATGGGGTGTTCTGGATATGGTGGAGTATGTATGAAGGTTGTGAGTAGGTCAATATGGAATCGATCACTCTTAGTAAGAGGAGATCGCAGAATCGATCACTCCTAGTAAGAGGAGATCGCATCCTGTGTATTCTCAATCCTAGATGACTCAGAAAAGTCTTTTGGCCAAAAGTAAGAAGAAGATTAGAAAGAGTTTCTAATGCTTCTTCATTGGAGTCATTATTGATTCTGCCTCCCATTTCATCAAAAAAAAAAAAAAATAGTTCCATCAGCTGTTGTCCCGTAGGCGGTGGCAGTGACAGCATGGTCCAGATTAGTTCCACAATTACCCGTGAAGTCACTGCCGGAACAAAACCGGAAGTTTCTCCTGCTATACCCTCGATGGCAACAGAAACCGGCTGTTTTGGTGACTCACTGTTCTTAGGTACATCTTCGTAGTCGCTGATAGCGGCTGCAACGGAAGAAGATTTGTTGATGTCACAGGGTTCCATGCATCCTTCGCCATGTAAGGATAATTAGCTTCCGTCCTTATCCCACCATTGCTGATCATGATGAATTTAAATGCATCATCCACTGGGCCCCCACCGCATCGTCCAACGAGTTGCTGCTCCGTTAAGGAGGTCAATATTTGCCGGTGCTAATCTGAATGAACCCTTCGGTAGCCGTGACGGCAGAAAAGCCCAACAAGGTATCCTATCCTATTTCATTTTATGTTGTTCATCAGATGATTAGTGATTAGTTTGTTGGATTTAACTCTTAATATAGCCTAATTATTCTTTAGCCATGTGTAACTCTTTGGATCAGCCATATATACTGAATCAATTACAATAAGTCCAATTAATTAAAATATTCTATTCCTAATCAGATATGGACTGGAGTTTAACTCTAATTAAGAATTAGATTTTTGATGAGACAAGACAAGTGCATGTATAAATAGAGATGGCTTGATCCATTTCTCCAACTCTCAGAAGAGTGTGAACGATTCATATCAATTGTCCATATTAAAGAAGAGGGTGAGGAGAGAGAAGACTTGACGCTTCACGGAAGAAAACCACACATTTTGTGGGCTACGGGATCATCATATTGGATACACGATGATGCAAAGTATAATTGTCTATAATTATTTTATTTTTTACATGAATATTACAGCACGATCCAGACATAAAAATTTTAAATTATCTAACATCATTAACCACTAGGCACATACAACACATCATTCTTTAAAAGGCCTACATTTGGATATTTTATCTAATTACCACATTATTGGTCTTGATCTTTGATCGTACCACTCTTTTGCTCCTCCAATCCATGCTAGGAAGCATGTTTGTTCCGTTTGCATATTTGAGGGACTGGCTTAAATCCGATGTAAGAGGCATTGAACACCTCAGCAATGAGATTGGCAAATAAATCTTCATGTGGCTGCTTTCCCAGCCTCTGTTTATTCTCTCTCAAAAAAAATGGAGAGATCGACAAATTGGTTGAGTGCAAGTATTTTTGCGATCACCAGTTTGGCTAATGGATTCAATATAACCGGCGTTGGCATTAAACACTAGAAACTTGGCGCTCCTTTTCTTTATCTTTGCACACATATCTATACTATATTATTGTGATATAAGAGAGCGGACATCATCAGTCCTACATTGGTTATAAGCCAAGAAGACTCTCTTTATGTAGGAAGAAATCATTTTTTCTAAATGAAACATCTTTTAGATTGAAATTTGGAAGAACAAAATTGTGACACCAATGGACTAGAGCAGACAAATATCTCACGTCGCTGGCCACGCCTCTTTGGACAGAGCTTGCTAGCTTGCAAGGAGTTTGGAAGCTTGCAAATGGGTCGTATGGACGTCATTCCGAGCGACATCACATCACATGTTTGCCAAAGCGTAATGAGCGACCAAGGGCGCGACTACGATTTGTTGATTTGCTGGATTAATTCTCCAATTTGGGCCGTTCATCACGCTTTATTTTGGAAAACATACGTGTGATGCGGGTCAACCGGTTGAGGGATTTAATACGCTCCATTGAACCTGGCCAGAGCCTCTTCCTTCACGCCGAGCGGTGAATTGCATGAAATGGGTCTAACTCAATGGATTTTGCTGCTTACCGTTGCGACCGAGTAGTGCAAACGGATTACCAATTGGGATTTTAGCAGTGCCCCACCCACCTATAACTTTTTGATTGTAAGCGTGCGTACAAATTCATGTACTCTCCTTTAACATGCAGGCCAGTGTAGCAAATCGCAGTTATCGCTCGTGTAACCTACTCGGGTTTTTGAGAACAATAACAGGAGCATCACCTAATAAGATAAAGTATCAGATAAAATGTTTGGGAAACGATATTACTATGGCTTAAAGTGTGGTTCTCCCCTAGCATGCGGAAGGGATATGCAACTAACGGTCACAAATCTGTTTTATGTTTTATAGCGTGACATATCAGATAATGCAATCATTGGTATATGAGAGATTTTTGGGTTGCTAATGTTCTGCATGATTTTTGTTTTACAATTATAGCGATGTTAGATCAATGATTTTAATGCTTAAAAATTCTATCTTAGATTGAAGAGGGAAAAAATCAAGAAATCTTGACCTACGAATCCGCATAACTAAAGTTTATCTTGAAGAAGTCAAAGCACATAGACTATTATGAAAACCACAATAATGAGTAATAGATATCAAAGCAAACCAACGGTCCAATCCGGCCTGGCAATTGAAATGTCTATTCCTAAATATATAACCATTAAATTATTATGCAAAGAAGAATTTATGTTAAGCCTAATTTACGTTTTTGATATGTTTCTTATGAGTTTAAGTTTTGGAGATTAATTGGTTAATTAACATTATATGGATGCTTAGATTTGTCAGAGAACCTTGATTGGTATATTTGTGCACAAAAATCTTATGGATCATGTTTAATTTGCCTTCTCTAACCCATTGCCAGGTGATCCGAATAGGAGAAAATAACAAAAAATTATCTTCTAAATCAAGCAAACATCAAACATAATAACCAACTAATATCTTAGATTCATTGACCACACAAAGCAGCCTCGTAGTACAACTGCAAATAGGAGCAAGTCTCAACACTACAAGATGACTTCGCCTAACAAAGCACTAATACATATAAGATATTACATGACATAGATATTATTCTCTCTCTTTTATTTTTTTCAATCTTTTTTTTCTTTTCGTAAAGATTCCTCTAAGTTATTAGTAAGGTGTCATAGGACGTAGAAGATCGTTGAATTTATGCTGTTGGGTAAGAAGCAAGCTTGGCAATACCACAAAGCCCTTCCGGTGCACTAACGTCACGCTGGATGCGCATGTATCCTTTCTCACCCCAAGTTGTACCCCACGAATTCTTGAGCAGCCAATATTTGGTCCCATCCTCAGCTGTCCCGTAACCAATAGCAGCCACAGCATGGTCCATATTAGTTTCACATGGGCCCGCGAAGATGCCACTGGAGTAGTGCTGGAAGTCTTGCCCACCACCATCAATGCCAACTGAAACAGGCTGCTTTGAGACTGCCTGTAAGAGCGAGGACTCATCATTTACGGGCACGTTCTGGTAGCCGCTGATGGTAGCTGCCGATGATGATGCCTTGTTGGTGTCACAAGTGCCATCAGCTGCCATGTAAGGATAATTCTCTTCAGTTGTTATCCCTCCATTATCAATGACGTATTGGAAGGCACGAGTCATGAATCCCCCGTGGCATCCTCGGTTTCCATCTTTGACGTCACAGTCTACAAGTTGTTGCTCCGACAAGGAGACCAAGTTGCCATTGTTGATTTGAGTAATCCCTTCAATGGCTGCTACAGAGGAGAATGCCCAACAGCACCCTACATACATGTTGTTGGTTAGATGACTTGTTCGATGTTACTTGGTAACATCTTTCATGTATCTTGCTATTCTTTAAATTTAAATAACTCATCGGAAGTTTCTGAGAAGAATAACCCACGGTACATTATATATATCTTACCACATGAGCCTTGATTTTTGACAGGAGTAACTGCACCTCTGGTTCTCCAGTCCATGCTGTCAGATACGTCGGTCAAGTTGGCATACTGAAAGCTTCCTGTCGCGGACTTTGTAAGGCGCATGGGCTTGAATCCAAGGTGAGAGGCCTTGAACTCCTCGTTGGTCATGTCAGCAAACTGGTTGAGACCGAGCTTATACTTGCGATTGCCGGCTCTATT
Source organism: Elaeis guineensis (assembly GCF_000442705.2). Lineage (NCBI taxonomy): Eukaryota > Viridiplantae > Streptophyta > Magnoliopsida > Arecales > Arecaceae > Elaeis > Elaeis guineensis. The sequence continues at coordinate 121,201,622 of NC_025994.2, read as the reverse complement.
GACAGACTCGATGTAGTTGCAGTTGTCTTTAAAGATTTGGAATCGTCTCTCTTTTTCTGCTGCATCCTTGTAGACTCGCCCATATTGAGCCATCCACTGCTCGTGCCTTGTCGACATGGGCACGTCAGCAATGCCACGAGCCATGGCTCCAAAGACCCAAACACCTAGGACTATCAATGCAAGCACAAAGCATCGGTGAGCCATTGCTGTGGAAAGACTTTGGAACGGTTCTGCTAAGTGGGTTGAGTGGCAATTTAGAATTGGAGGGGATGTGGGCAAAGAGCTAGGGTGACGAGTGTTTATATAGAAGTTTGGCTTGGAAGAGACCTGAAATTTTGTGTGTCCTCTCGACGCATAATCACACGTCTTCCAGAGCGTGATGAGCGGTAGCTGATTTCGCTGAACGTAGACATCTCGCTCGTCCAATATTGTTGTGCGCCCGCTCAATGCTCTTTAGAAAACGTGTGACGCACTTCAGGAGAAGACCGGCCGAGTCGCTTCGTGGGCCACAATATAGCGATCCAAACGAGAGTTGCGCCCCAAATTTGGCCCGAGTTGCTATCAGTGGCCTCTAAATTTTGCGTAACGAGTTTTTACGCGGACCGGTTTGCGCTGCCAAGTCGATCAAATATTTGGTAAACAGGCGGTGGGTCATTGTGAAGTCACAGTCATGCACCAATGACAATAAAGAAGAGGAGTCCACAACGTGCAAGGAAGACGTAAGGTAATTCAGCATCTTAACTAGGTGATTTAATAATAATATTGAAGGAGACTACCGGAACCATGTAATATTGTCAAGTTTTTTTTTTTTTTTTTGGGTAAGGAATATTGTTAAGAACCATGTTATATTGTCAGGTGTTGGGGGTGTTGCAAAGATAATGTGAAAACAGATGTTTACTACTCATGTGTGAGTCCTGTACAAAAGATATATACATGATCTCTATATACAACAAACACAGACGATTGACAGCACCCGAATTTGGTTAATTAGTCGATAATTTAAATGCTGATGGTAGTTGTACTTGCATTTTTTATCTCAATGGAGGGATTGATAAGAGAGATGGATTCTTTATTTTTACCTATGATGCAAGCACTTCATTTGCGAGTGACTTATTAGATTAAAAAAAAAAAGGAACTAAATCAATGCAACCTCCGCAGAATCTGATTCATAGATTCTTGATATGTACATGGTACATACAATTAAACAAAGTAAAATATAATAATTAAATATGCTACAATAATCTTTAGAGTGGATCAATCCTTCATTGTTTAGAAGAAATCTAATTCTATGACAAAAGGCTAGAGAGCCCACCTAGTATAAGCATCATTGTAGTTATTTTAAAAATTGATGGAGTTCCAAAATGAAGCTTTTTTGCCACTTTTAATCATATAAACAAGAATTATTTTTAGCAAGATCTTTTTGAGCTATGGTGAAAGTGCAGCTATTTAGTACTGGAGGGGATGCGAGCAAAGAGTTAGCGTGGCTTGAGTGTTTGTATAGAGGTTTTCGCGTAGAAGAAAAACCTGGAACTTTGCATGCTCTATTAACTTGCATCACATGTCTTCAAGAGCGTGATAAGCGGTAGCTGATTAGCTTGAACGCAGACCACTCGCTCGTCCATACGATTCTTATGGACGACGCGGACCGGTTCACATAACAAGTCTATCAAATACTTCGTTTTCTTTTATGTATTTATTTCAGTTTTATTTTTGGATTTATTGGGCTTGCAATTGATTAAGACCTACACTAATTAGTCTGCAAAACTCTAGTCATACAAGTGGACAAGTGTTGGGTCATTGTGTAATGTTTTAGACTGTTGCAAGAGTGGACAGTTAACTGGGAAGTCATAATAATGCACCGAAGGCATTGAGGATTTATTTTTTATCGATAAATATCATTGAAAAGTTCATGATGAGCATTTTTATCAACCAACTTATCATATCCTTATGCTTCGCTACATTGCTAAATTATTTTTCTCTACATAGAATTATCTATAAAAAGGACAAAAAGACTCATCCACTTGAAAGATGAGTAAATTATTTTCCCACCAATCGGTGAAATAATCTTTTTATTTAATGTCTAAAATATGGCTAACCTATAATAATAATATATAATATTATATTATTATGTGATTAAGTAATATAATATATAATATAATGAAAATAATATGATATTATTATATAATAATAATATTTATATAATATAGGTCATTATAGAAAATATGGATATATCTTACTTATTTGAAAAAATAGTAAAACAAAAAAATATGGATAACAGATAAACAAGCCACATTCCAATGCATAAAAAAATATAATAAGTTACTTTTCTATCTACATGTTGTCTGAAAATACTTACTAAGGAAAATATAAATTTTTACGTAAATTTTCTATTCCCGAGAGAACAAGTACAGAAAGAAAGGCGTCCACAACATGTGAGGAAGATGGAAAGCAAGTCAACATCATAAGTGGGTAGTTTTAAAGAAAAAATACAGCTCCAGAACCATACTATATTACCAAGTCCTTAGCATGCTACAAATATAATGCAATAGCAGATATTGACTCATGTGTCAATCCTATACTAATTAAAAACATTTACATGTTCTCTATATGTGGTCAAAACATAGATAATTGACATCACCTCAAATTATAGTGAATTGAGAAAGAATTTGCTTAGAATTGCAATAAAGCACATCAATATATATATATATATATATATATATATATATATATATATATATATATATATATATATATATATATATATGTTGAAAGGATGAAGTCCGCCAGTGATTTAGGTGGAAAAAAGGGGTAAAAGATGTACCAAAGACATGAATAAGATAAAAAGGAACAGAACTAAACCAACCTCCACGCAGTTTGATTCATAGATTCTTGATATATCTTAAGACATAATTGACAAAATTAAAACACAATGATTAAAGATGCCAAAATGAAGGATTCCACTCGACAAAGTGGTCTGATGCTGAATATAATATGCATAAGCATGTTGATCACGTGGAGTTTTGCCATTCATATACGCATGACTTTGGAAACTAGGACTTATTTCATTGATCACCACCTCTTAATCAGCAACAAAAGATTCTGGATCTGATTTTTGAGGGATGCAACCTCAAAAAATTGGACTTGATATGGTTAAGTATGGGAGGTTCCCCAACCCCCCTCCCCAATTTTTTCTCAAAAATTAAAATAAAATAAAATTGTGTAGGACTCCATAACTCCAAAAAAGTAGTTCAAGATTAGATTAAACCATTTATGCTAATTTAAATTTTGTAAAAATGCAAAATAGCATGCATATTTTGATTCTTGGAATGGAAATATGTTAGTGGTCAAAAATAAAAATCACATACAATGCACTTTTGCCTCTTATGTTTGCACCTACTTGTAACAGAAGCCCTTCCCTTTTCTGTGACAATAATTGTGGCATTTTCAGTTTTTTCCTTGACAAGATCGTTTAATGGTTGCAGACTATTCCACCAGGCAATTCAACAGTCGGCATTGGTACTTATTATAAGGAATCATAAATAATCTATTATGGCATGAATATCTCACTCAAGCACAAGAGAGGAATGTGGAATACTAGGCTTGATGAAGAAGACCTTATAGATATGGAAGAAATGACTTGATCAGGAAGAGGATTGGATGGAAAGACTTGATGAAGAAGAAAGAGGATATGAATGGCCTTTCATGAAGGGTATCTCTTGGATATGTAATTTTTATTTTTTGAAGTAACGAACTATATTAGTTAGTATGTAAGAGAAGTCTTATTCTTATTTGACTTCAATATACTAACTAAAACTAAATAAAAAGCAAGATTCCACAGAAGTTGTCTAGGAGCAACAGATGATGGGGGCAAACAGTCTTCATAAATTCACTCTAGTCATGCATACAAAACAAGTATGAAAGTATGTTATGAAAAATATCTCGAAATTCGATCCACAATAAGTCTAGAACAAGATCCAGGATGACGAGCGGAGTCCAACGAGCGCAAGAACAGTCTAAATAGAGTCTAGACAATGAAGATATACGCGAAAGAAATCCGGAACAGATGGCACGACCTATAGAACAGCAGAGGTCATCGGTGACGCAGCTAGGCCCGACAACACAGCCCAACGTAAGGACATGCGGGCACAGCACGGGCCCAAGTGTGCGCGCATGTGGCCCGCGAGCGGGCTGCCTTGGCTACATTTTCTCTTTCCCAATCCATGATGGACTGCCCTATTTTCATGGGGTGTTGGCAGGCACATGGACCCTTTAAGGGTCCACATTTTTATCACGGTGTATAAGGGACACTGTAGCAGCTACAGTGTCTCGATATCTGGCGAATGCGGGCACACAGCAAGTTTTGACTGTTGTGGATCCAATAAGAGAAAGGGTGTTATGAAATACTGGGAGTTATTTTCTAAATAGGATACAGAGACCTATACTAACCCGATTCGAATTTCATTTTTGACGAGATTTCGCACACGGCCTGGGCTTTTAAATAGGGATGCTGGGGTACTGTTGAATAAAGCCGCAGGAAATCGAGAGTGGTGGTGGTTCGGTAGAGACCTAAAACTATGGAGCAGAGGGCAGCAGCAGCCAACAAAGAGCAGAAGAATAGGGATGCTTCGGGCAGATTGTTATGCAGCGAACATCAATCATTTTAGGAGTTCAGGGATCTTCCAAAGAGAGAGCTTTTATGAAGGATAGTTTCTTATTGAGAGAGAGACTGGATGTACAAAGATTGAGGGTGTGATCTCCTCTTGTAATTTTTTTTTTCATACTGAAGCTTACATGCTCCATGAAGATGAGCATTTTGGCTGATCCATATATTTGATTGTATTTCTATTTTTATTTCTTCTTTTTTTTACTATACCGAGCGGTATTGAAAAGATTCTGTGGTGGTGGTGTCCTAATCAGATATCCCTAACAAGTGATATCAGAGCGAGGCGGTACTAGGATGTAGGTTGCGGTAGTGGTGAGTAAGATTGAAGATAGAAAAGATAAGCTCAATTAAGGTGGAGATCAACATGTTTGATGGAAAGAGAAATTTCTCATTGTGGTGGGTAAGGGTGAAGGATGTACTTATCCAGCAAGGATTGATCGATGCTCTCTTGTGCAAGGAAAAGCCGACTACTATGGAGATGCAGGATTGAAAGTGGCTTCAGATATAGATGGTGAGTACGATCCGCTTGTACATAACGGATGAGGTGCTGATCCATGTGCATGATGAGATTTCTCCAATAGTGCTGTGGTCGAAAGTCGAGGAGTTGTACATGACGAAGTCTCTTATTAACACCCTTTTTCTCTGAAGACAGTTCTATCAGCTGCGGATGACTGAGGGATAAAGCATGCAGAAACATCTTAGCCACTTCTAGAAGATCTTCACCGACCTTCTCAATGTTGGCGAGAAAATTGAGGAGAAGATCAGAGTGTTGGTCTTGCTAGCATCACTTTCTCTTTCTTATGAGTTCTTAGTGACTACTCTTTTAGTGGAGAAGAGTATCATGAAGATGGATGAGGTCATCATGGTAATTTTTCAGAGTGAGATTCTTAAGAGAGAGAATCCAGCTTCGAGCTCAGACGGCAGCTCAGCTTTGGCAGTTTCTGAAAAAGCAGAAGGCAACAAACAGAGTGATGGGAGATCGCGATGAGGATGGTCCCAGTCTAAGATGAGAAACTTAAGCAAGATCAGATATTACTAATATGATGAGTTGAGGTATCTAGTCAGAGATTATCCTCAACTTAGGAATCGAATGAGGGCTATCACAGCGACGATCAGTAGTGAGTCAGAGGATGATATCTTGAAGATATCTGATGAGGTATCTACTTCTTTCCAACAATAAATTTTAGATTCTGCATGCATCTATCATATATGTTGTAGAGATGAGCAGTTTGACTCTCTAGAGAGCAGTGAGGATACTATTTATCTGTCAGATGGATCAAACTATGCGATTAAAGACATCGAGACAGTCAATTGAAGAACACATGATGGTGTAGTGAGAAGATTGAGGAAGGTCCGATACATATCCGATTTTAGATGGAATCTTATCTCACTGAGCAGATTAGATTCGAGAGGCTACAGGACAGTAGCTGGTAGAGAAATTCTGAAGGTATTGCGAGGCGATAGTGTTATGCTAGAAGGAAAGAAGAGGATGAGTGGATATTACTATCTAGCAGAGAGCTCAGTGTGAGATGGAGCTTCAGGAGCCAGGAGGAGCTCAGAGCGAGGTGGAGCTCTAGATAGAGATGGATCGGATACAAAATGCGAGACTTGGAAGGATGAAATTTTTATTATCGCAGGAAGATACCCCGAGCAGATCTCAAGTCAGGAAGAGCATAGCATATGATGAAGATGGGATCGAACGGTCTGACTCGACTCTTATATTTGTCCATTCATGATCAGCAAATGATTGCCTCAGGACATGGAGACGAGGAGATCCAAAAGCTCTCAGAGTTATTGTGGAGGAGGCCGAATATCAAGTCAAGATGAAGATTGTTAAAAAAAATATCTCGAGATTCGATCCATAATAAGTCCAGAATGAGATCCAAGATGATGAAAGGAGTCCAACAAGTCCAAAAACAGTCCAAATACAGTCCAGACGGTGAAGATACGCGAGAAAGAAGTCTGAAGCAGGTGGCATGGCCTATGGGTGGTGGAAGCCGGCGGCGGGCTGGCCAGGCTCGACAGCGCGGCCCAACATGCAGATGCATAGGTGCGGCATGAGCCCAGGCATGCGCATGTGCGGCCCGCAAGCGGGTGGCCTAGGCCGCATTTTCTCCTTCTTGGTCCACGATGGACTGCCCTATTTTCATGGGGTGTTGGCAGGCACGTGGACCCTTTAAGGGTCCACATTTTTATCGTGGTGTATAAGGGACACTGTAGCAGCTAAAGTGTCCCAATATCTGGTGGATGCGGGCGTGCGGTGATTTTGGGCGGTTGCGGATCCAATAAGAGAGAGGGTGTTATGAAACATTGGGAGTTATTTTCTAAATAGGATATAGTGACCTATTCTAATCTGATTCGAACTTTATTTTTGATGAGATTTCGCACATGGCCTGGGCCTTTAAATAGGGATGCTGGGGTACTATTGAATAGAGCCGTAGAAAATCAAGAGTGGTGGTGGTTCGGCAGAGACCTGAAATCATGGAGCAGAGAGCTGCAGCAGCCAATAGAGAGTAAAAGAACAGTAGTGCTTTGGGCAGACTGTTAGGCAGCAGACAACGATCATTTCAGAGACTCAGAGATCTCCCAAAGTGAAAGCTTTTATGAGTGAGAGCTTCTTATTGAGAGAGAGATTGGGTGTACAAGGGTTGAGGGTGTGATCTCCCATTATAATCTTCTCTTTTTCATAGTGAAGCTTGCATGTCCCGTAGAGATGAGCCTTTTGACTGATCCACATATTTGATCGTATTTCTGTTTTAATTTTTTCTTTCTTCCTACTGTACTAAACGGTATTGAAAAGATCCTATGGTGGTAGTATCCTAGCCAGACATCCCCAACAAAGTATAGTATTTCTCATCCCTCAATAAAATACTGTAAACTTATATAGTCATACATCTCTGCTTTAGGTCTCTTGAGTTTAATGAATAATTATTTTGATTAACAAATTTAATTAAAATTTTATACATATTTGTATCGTGTAAAATCATGTCAATAAACTTGATGAAATCAACTTTTTGTAGAGCAAAATGATAGAATAGGATTTGGCTCTAAATGAAGCTAATGAGCAGTGCTCCATGGATGCAGATACAAGAACCAGAGGTATGTCCCTATCCTTCACATCGCAAGAGAGAAAAGGAGTACCGAGGGATATGTAAGATATATTATAATATTAACTTAATTATATATATTTTCAATATTATTTGTCTAGTCATTGCACATAAAATATTAAGAAGATATCATTTGTTAAAGCCTTTCACCATGCATGTTTCTCATTTAAACTTTGCAATTTAACCTAAGTGTATAAGAGAGAACATTTTTTATGGTTCAATACCCACATGCTTGGCCAACACTAAAAGAATGGATATTCACTTCTAACATGAAAATGGAGGGTCAAACTCATTGTTAGAAGAGTTTCTTTGTACCAATCTTTAAAAATGGCAACCATAACTCAAGGGTATTTTGGGAGGACTTATCTAGAATTCAGTATTCTTTATATAGAAAACTAGAGATAAATCTCCAACTCTATTTTCAACTTAAAAGCAGCTTTTCAAATAAGTTTTATATAAAAATACCTATCCATTCCAAACATAAATTAAAAGCAACTATCTATTTTGGCTGAAATTATCTTTATACCCTTATATCCTTTAAAATACTGCAGTATTATATAATCATAGTATAGTATTCCTTTACAGTAAGGTAGTATTATATTATATTAGTATAATATTCTTGTATAATAATGTAATATTATTTTATTATATTATATATAATATTTTTTTACAATAAAGTAGTATTATATTATATTAGTGTAGTATTTTTTTATAATAATAATATGATGTGACTTTATTATATTATATTAATGTAGTATTTATTTATAATAAGTTAGTATTATATAATCATAGTGTAGTATTACTAGGGCTGGAACTGGGTCGGGTCGGGTCGGGTTCTACTTCTACTTGAGCTCAGTTCGAAATAATTTTTTGGGCTTCGGGTCAGGCTTAGGTCCAAATTTTTTGAAAAAATACAGGCTAGAGATCGGCTCGAGCCCAGACTGAGACCGGTCCGAATCCAATCGGGCCAGCCAGCATCCAAATCTGAATCAGGCTCGAACCCAATCGGGCTTGGGCGAGCTTGTTGCAGAGAGAGGGGATGAGTAGGGGAGGGGACGGTTAGAGGCAAGGGAGTGGAGGGAGGAGCGGAGGAGGAAGAGGTTGGCAGGGGAAACGGAGGAGTACCGGAGAACGCCGCCTACCAGAAAGCTCCCACTATCGTACCATCAAACATCCCCTCCGTCGAGAGCTCCTGCGGTGGCATCACGGTCGATGACTTTGGGTCACTGCCCAACATGCTGATAGAGCTCATCTGGGACACCGTCTGATGAGATCTGTCGCGGATTGCGAGCAATCTGAAGTTGATCATCTTTCCGAATCCTTTTCAGGTGGATTCGGACAAGGTGCTTCGAGATTGGGATCTCTGAGGCTGATGATCGAAGAGCTCCGCCACCATCAATGCCTCCGACTTCCCTCCACCGCAGTTGCCATCTCCCGCAGCTAAGTCCGATGCTACCTCCACCTCCGGCATCGATGCGTCGTCTTTTCTCGATAGCGGTTCCCTCTGATCAATAGGGAGATTTTCCACTCTAATCCTTTTAGATTGTATCGGAGTCCAGATAAAGGTGAAGGAGGGCGGAAGGGTCAGGCCTGACTTCGGGCTTGGGCCCAGGCTGGGCTCGGGCCAGGCCAAAGGACTGCCCGAGCTTGGCCTGAAATTAAATCGGGCTCGAGCCCAGTCTGAATAGTTTTGGGCTAAGACCGAAATTTGACCCGAGCCCATTTTCAGCCCTAAGTATTTTTTTACAATAATACAGTGTTGCTTTATAATAGTATAATATAACTTTATAATAGTGTAGTATTACTTTATAATAGTGTAGTATTGCTTTTATTATAGTATAGTATTATTTTATAATAGTATAATATTACTTTATAATAGTGTAGTGTTGTTTTATAACTGCAAGGTCAATTGGATTATTTCATCTAATTTGGATAGCTGCTTTTAAATTATGTTTCAAATGGATAGGATCTTTCAGTTGAAACTTAAAGGATAGTTACTTTTAAGTTTAAACTCAATTAAGTATTTCTCATTAATTTTTTCTTCTTTCTATAATATTTTATTTTTTAATTTTATTAGATTTACTCATACGAGATGATGGGTCACATCCATCTCAGCCAAAAAAAAAAAAAGAAAAGGCAACTATATAATTCATAAATTTTCTAGTACCTCCTACACATCTGGGTCGGATATGTGTCCAATTACGATTTTTTGGAGCTGACATGAGGGCCTAGGTAACACAGCTGATGAATGGATCAACACTGTGAATGAATGATGGTAATGTGCTCGTATTTGATCATAGCTTTCTCTTGTTCCAAATTAGAGAAGTGGAAAAGAAGTTTTAGAAAGTGCGGAAGTCTCACTCTGCTCATCTCTTTATACAATTGGTAATGATTTATTGCCTTAATTTTCTTTTAGAACTTTCAAATGACGCTTTGTTACCTAAAAAACCATACGGATCGGTAAAGCTTTGGGTTGGAGAATCTGAGATGCGGTAGCCAACAATAATGCATGATGGTGATGGTGAAAATAAGTTATATAGAAATAAAATTCGTGACTAATAATGACATGGTTTCTTTCAAATACAAAGCCACCAACCTCATTTCCTTCATAGTATCAAAGAAGGCTTCATAATCACCATGGCGTATATTTTCTTCCCACTGTACGCAGCATTCAGTAAATGAACTAGCTTAATGGCATCATCTCCCACAGACAAGCCCGAACTCTTTAGAAACAGAAGAAATTTAGTTTAGCAATGAACAAGACAAGTTAACTGGTTGTTCCATTGTTGATTTACATACAAAATAATATGTTGCCCTATAACCACTGCAAAATTATTTGTAATAGGTGATAAAATATGGACAACATACCACATGAAAAATTCCTTGAGTAGCCAAAGAATGAACATCAACAGGACCTTGACCATCTCTGGGAACCAACAAAGCATTGGTGTAATCGCTGGGCTGCGCATGAAATGAGTTGGGACAGAATCATGAAAAGCAAAATATAACAGGATTTGTTTCCATGTAAAGTGAACTATGAGGGGAAACACACACAGACACACAGAAGACTCCTGAAGTCAATGGGCATCACAGCAGGGGTAGCCCTCTTCCAATTTCCCCTTGACCATTAAAGCCCTAGTGAACTGGCCCTACATTCATCCTTACCCAGCCTAATAATGGGCCACGAACAAACGTGGGTTCTCTACAAGTGAGATTAGAAGGCAACTGCTCAATATAAGTATTGGTAAAAAGGTTATAATTAAATGACGTCTTTTTTGAATCTACAATATTCTTATTGTCATCTTTCGTAACACATGCACAAATGACCAATCTCATATAGCAATAACTTTCTGCAGTCCGAAGGATGAGAAAATATAGGAAACTAGCAAATACAATATGAGTGATTAGAAGATGTGAACTACGTGGATACGTTAGAAGTTTCTTAAGACTTTTCCCAGGATCTCCATAAGTTCGATTTAGAGCTTCCATAATTCTGCTTGCAAAGCCAGAAGCAAACAAACCACTAGCTTCTCTATCATGTGAACCATTTAAGAGAAGCACTTATATATAGCAGAAATAACATGAAACATAGAGTTAGCATACATACTATAGAGATGCTTAATTGTCTAATTGTAGTTACCAAATCAAATAAATAAAAAGCAAAGTAATGTAATCTGAGTTACATTTAGCTACATTTAGCTATTGGCTTTTTTCCAATCATAGTATCATTTATGTTTTTATCTGACATAACTAGAAGGTTAAACTTTCTCTACTAATAAATAACAAAGAACCAAATCCCTTTGGTACTGGACTTTCTTGCAACCCTTCGTATCAAGTTGGTTCGTCAACTACAGATTTAAGAATGCATGTGTGAATGGCCAAACTTCTCGCCATATGTCTCAGTTTATCTAAGCTGGAGTGGGCTTTTGATTAGTTTAATATCACTTATGGAGCGAAAATATTATTTTACACCTTACTTTATGGTTTAAGATTATTTTATTATGTTATGTTTTGGATGATGTACTATGTTTTTTGAACTATTGCTTAAGGAGTTAGGGTTCTAGATAGATTTTGAAAATAATCCCATGCTTCTCAGTTTTTAAAAGGTGCTATAAAATATTTATTGAGATCTTAAAAGTACTTTCATCTGCACTATAACTTTTGAAAGGCTGTTTCTTCCAGCAATATCTTACAAACGGGGATAGGGATTTTCAGTTAACGATTGATTAATCAATGCCAAAAAATGAAACATTGAACTCTATCTAAGAACTCCATTACGAAGAGACGCTGCCCTTTGCAAAGAATGCTTAATGGCAATCAAGAAACCGCTGCAAAAGCCAAAGTTTTTTTTTTCTTTTTTTTCGTGGACAACAACACCTATTCGGGATCAAGATATATCAATTCTTCTTGTAATTTACTTAGTTTTTTCCGAAAAGAATGCAGTTAACAATCAAGAAAGCATACTCTCTCTCTCTCTCTCGACTGATATCCGTAACACCTTGTATTTTATCTTCTCTCTAAAATCAAGAAACCACCGCAAAATCAAGAAAAAGTGAAGAAGAGAGAATAAAGAGAGCCAAGGATATTCATTTAAAAAAAAAAAAAATCTTCACGCTTTTTATTCTTCTTCTTCTCTCAGCCGACTTGGAAGATAATAAAAGAAACAGAGCCTCCAGTTTTCGATCGATTCCGACGACTTGACTGCGGCAAATCGAGTTGATGAAGCCGACGATGACGGCTGAGGAACTCAGGGATAGCTATGGAGAAGAGATCCGGGTGGATTGGTTCGAGTATGAGAGGCGATGCTTAGAGGGAAGAGTGGATAGGCTACATCCTAGGAGTCCGGTGAGCCTACGACTCCTTTTCTCTATCGGAATCGGGTAACAGTGGAAGACTCAGATCGGGAGTCTTCCTCCCCTAGCACGTGCCACCCATGCATGATAGCCCCAAGAGGCCGGCCCCCAGGCCAATCCAGGTCAGCCCAACCCTAAGTAAAACGGGCCGGGCTCTTACAATGACAATTTGTGCACAGGCAAAGCCGCATCCTACCACTCGTGTTTTTGAGAAAAATAACATAAGCATCACCTGATAAGATTAATTAACAAAAAAAAACGTTTGGGAAAACGATATTACTAAGCGTCAAACGGAGGATTTCCACTAGCATGAAGGGGGGACACGATTAATAGGTTATAAATCTATTTTATGTTTTACAATATGTCAGGGCAGATATTGCATCATTGGTATACGAGATAGATTTTTGGATTGCGTTAAGTTCTGCATTGTTTGTGGCTTCACTGTTACAGAAATGTTGGATCAATAATTCAATGTTTAAAAATACTATTTAAGATTGGAGAGGGAAAAAATCAAACAAATCTTAAACTATGTATCCGTGTAATTATAATTAGTTTGTTTCGAAGAAGTCAAAGCTTAGACTTTTATTTACAACACAACAATGAGGAATTGATATCAAAGCAAGCCAATTGTCAAATCAGGTCCTCACAATCAAAATATTTATTCCTGAATAACCATTAAATTATTGTGCAAGGAAGAGTTTCTGTTAAGCCTAATTAACATTTTTGATATTTTTCTTAGCAGTTTAAGTTTTGGAAATTAATTGGTTAAGTATCATGATATTGCTGCTTAGATTTGTTAGAGAAATCTGATTGGTATATTCATGATGCATAAACAAACCTATTTATCAAATTTAATTCATCTTCTCTACCTTGTTGTCGGATGATATACATGCATCTTATTAGATAAAAGCTTATATTTTCAGAAATCAGTGTAGATGGTAAATTTCACTAAAAGATGCTAAAGATCCTCTATCCATTCAAGGCTTAGACGGGTGCCAACAATGGGAGCACTTCATGGAGATAGACGGGTGTTAATCAAGCTCCACATATTATATGGTTAATTAATAATCGACTTCCATATCAAATCAATGGATGGGACAATGATTGGACATGCAGCTGACATTTAACTTTTTTTTTTTTTTTTTACAATAAATAGCTTGATTTGCACAATTACTTAAAATATATTAGGAGGGTGTTTGATTTACGATCAGAATCAGAATCAGAATGAGAATCAGAATGGATTGAAAACAGAATCGAAATGACCTAATCTTCCGAAGTGTTTGGTTCGTATTCGGAATTAGAATCGGAATGAATGATTCTCATTGTTGTTGCTCGGTTCATACAAAGATGGGAATCAGAGTTAACTCAAATTTTTATTTTTATTCTTAACTTAAATTTTTAAAAATTAATTATTTTAAAAATTAATATTAAATAAAAATTAAATATAATAATAATATCTTTAAATTTTTAAAAATAATTAAATAATAATAATTTAATATTTAAAATTTTTTATTTATTTATTTTTCTCTCGTTCCTTTCTTCCCTTCCTCCTAACCCTCCGATCGACCTCCCTATGCCGATGGCCGACACATATCCACCCCCCTTCGGTCCTCCACACGCCGCCCCACGGCCATGGCCACCTCCCTCTTCCCTCGCGAGGCATCCACCGCGGCCCCATGTCGCCGTCGACCGCATCGCACCCACTGTTCACCCCCGCCTCCGCGCGACCAGCCCCCCCGCCTCTTTCTCCCGGATGCCGGCGGCCGTTCGTGGGAATGCAAACCCACTCGCACCGCATGCCTCCCCCTCGTCGAGCCCAAAACCCTCGCCAACCGCTTGGGGAACCACCCCTCCGATTGCCCGAGGCCCCGCCCCTCCGGTCACCTGCAGCAAGCGATCGACTCTGGACCCTCGCAGCTGACGGCCCTCCAGTCGATCGGTCTCTCCACCACTCGAGACCCCTGCGCCCTCCCCTCCCCACACGACAATGCCACTGTCTGTGACAATGCCGCCTCGTTCCACCACCTTGTCTCCCTCCGGCTCACGAACTGCTCCCCCGACGTGGACCTCTCCTCCACCGCCATCAGTGCCCTCTCCACCCTTGGCTCTCTCTCTCCTTCGCTGCCCTATCCTTGCCCCACACCATCTACCCATCCCCTTCGCCTCCTCCCTCTGCCGCCTCATTGGCGTCTAACTCTCCCGCCTTCCCAACCTGACAGACCTCATTGTCGTCGACGTCCCCATCTCCACCTCTATGATTTTTTTTTTTTATCTCATTCCACCAAAATAGGATTTCAATCCAACAAAGAGAGTCCGGATTGGATTGGAGGGGATTGGGCCATTCTCATTCCATCCCAGAATCGGAATCGAAGTAGAACTCCCTCGAACCAAATGGCTGGAATGGGAGTCATCCATTCCGATTCTCATTGTAGATCTAATTTTCTCCAATCAAATACATCCTAGATATTTCGATTGATAGGAATTGCCCAATATCGATATTGTAAAAGATCTGCACTCTCCCCTGCCTCTCTCCAGCTTCAATTCTCCAAGAAAATTGTATTAGTTATTCGGTGATTAGCAAGGATAATGTAAAAATTATTTGCTAAATCAAGCACGTGCAGATAAAATATAATAACTAGTATCTTATATTCATTGGCAACACAGTGCAGCTTCCGGCTGCAATTACAAGTAGGAGCATGTCTTACACCATTTCATGAGTATGCTTAAGAAAGCACTATAACGTAAAATGACAAAATGATATACATATTGTTGGGGGGATACCCGCCGACCGACCGACCGAATAACGGACCGATCGACCGACTGGCGGCCCGACCGACTGGCGGTCCAACCGACTGGCGGCCCGACCGACTGGCGGCCCAACCGACTAACGGCGGACGACTCCGACTGGCCGATAGACCGACCGATCGTCGGTCGGGGCGATCGACTAACGGCGGACGACTCCGACTGGCCGATAGACCGACCGATCGTCGGTCGGGGCGACCGACTGACGGATGCCATCAGCGACTAACTACCGGCCATTCAACGGTCCATCACCGATTGGAGATATATCGGGCGTATCCATCCCGACCGACTGAACCCAGAGGTCCGATGGCCAACTCACATGAAACTCACCGACCGACGGAGGAACCCGACACCACTCTGCTGGCCACCGACCTAGGATCGGCCGACTCCTTCGATCGCCGTACAGCCGCCAGACCTTGTCGGCTCTGACACGGACATGCGGCGCGGTTACCTAGGGGCATTGTCCCGCCGAGAGCATGGTCAACCCTGGTGATTGGACGGCCACACGGCGACGTGACATTTTCACGGCAACTCTGACAGTCCACAGTGAGTTGACAGTTCCTCACTTGTCCGCGCCATTAATGACGGCGCCATACCGTGCTCCACTATATAAACCGGGGAAGACAACAGTGCAAGGGATCGATCCGCTCCGTCTCTCCCACAAACGCAGGCTCGCTCCTTTCTCTCTCTCTCTCTCAGAGCTCTCTGTCTACATTTCACTGTTGCCCAGTCACCTCTCTGACTTGACCGTCGGAGGGTCCCCGTCGGAGCCGCCTCCGGTCAGTGCGGACTTCCTTTTGCAGGTGCACGCTCTCCGACGATCGGGCGACGAGGCGATTGGCCGCAACAGATTGGCGCGCCAGGTAGGGGTAGTATGACAAAGACAAGAGCTCAACGATCGAGAGTCACTGGGTCGGCCAGGCGCTCTTCCCGCCGGGAAGAGGCCTCCCCGCCCCCACCAGCGGCGGAGCCTAGCTCCCCGCGTCCTGTAGTGACCACGGAGGCGCAGATTGCGGTCATCGTACGGCAGATGACCGTACTGACCGACGCAGTCAAAAGCCTCCAGCAGCAACCGACAGCCCGACCTATGCCTTCCAGGGGCAGCCACCGACGACCGCGCCGATCCCTGTCGCCTCCGTGAGAGCGCCCCCAACAGTGCTCCCACGGGGAAGAGGAGGGACGACCATGGCGTGACGACCGACGGTCCCAGCGGCCCTCTCCCTCCCCGTTGGAATGGGCAAGGAAGGAGAAACGGCCGCGCACGCCGTCGGCCTCCCTCTCAGAATCCTCCGGAGACTCCACTCCTGGGGTCTCCCAGCATCTACGAGCGGACGACTACGAGCGACGGTTCGAGGAAATCGACCGCCGACTCGCCCAACTGCAGACGGATGGCCAGAAGTCTTCCAACGACGTCGACTTCCAGACCGCCCAACCTCTCTCCCGACTGGTCCTCGACGAGCCGATTCCCAGTCGGTTCAAGATGCCGCATGTGGAGCCATACGACGGCTCCACCGACCCAGTCGACCACCTCGAGAGCTATAAGGCTCTCATGACGATTCAAGGGGCAACCGACGCTCTTTTTTGCATCGGCTTTCCCGCCACACTCCGCAAGGCTGCCAGGGCTTGGTACTCCGGTCTCCGATCGGGAAGTATCCATTCCTTCGGGCAGCTCGAGCACTCGTTCGTGGCCCATTTCAGCACCAGCCGAAAGCCGTCGCGAACGTCGGACAGCCTTTTCTCCCTCAAGCAGGGGGAAAACGAGACGCTCCGACACTTCGTGGCGCGATTCAACGCGGTCACGCTCGAGGTCCGGGACCTCAACGAAGACATGGCTGTCTCAGCCATGAAGCGGGGCTTGAGGGCATCCCGATTCACTTATTCTCTGGACAAGACCCTCCCCCGGACTTACGCCAAGCTACTGGAGCGCGCATACAAGTATATGCGCGCGGACGAAGGAGCGTTCGACCGATGCTTGACCGAGCCCAAAGGCCCGAAGGAGAAGCGGAGGAAAGGTCAGGAGCCCGCCGAACCAAGCAGGCCCCCGACCGATAGTCGGCTCTCTCCACCCCGACAGATCCAAAAATTGCCCCGGCGGCAGACTTCGAGGCCGGTGCATCCCAGGTACGACTCCTACACTCCTCTCTCCGCTCTCCGTGCGCAGATCCTGATGGAGATCGAGGGAGAAGAATACCTGCGACGGCCTCCGCCTCTGAAGGCAAAAGGCCTCGACCGTCGGAGGTACTGCTGGTTCCACCGAAGCCACGGCCACGACACCGAGCGGTGCATCCAGTTGAAGGATGAGATTGAAAATCTCATCCGCCGGGGGTACCTCGACAAATTTCGGAAGGGTCCGCCGACCCAACCAGTTGCCGATCGACGCCCCCAGCCGACTGAAGAGGCGGCGACCAACCAGCCGACGGCCGGAGTCATCAACATGATCTCCAAGCGGCTGGACCCGGGGACGTCTGCAGGAGGGGGGCCGACGAAAAGGCCCTCACGATGACGTAATCTCCTTTACAGAAGACGATGTTCGGACGACGTAATCTCCTTTACAGAAGACGACGTTCGGGGCATCGAAACCCCTCACGATGATGCTGTTGTTGTGGCGGCGACAATCACCAATTATGATGTAAAATAAATTTTTGTTGATAATGGAAGTTCGACAAATATTTTGTTTTACTCGACCTTCTCCCGAATGCGACTGTCAACTGACCGACTTAGGAGGGTCCCTGTGCCCCTGATCGGCTTTACCGGAGATGCCGTCACGACAGAGGGAGAAATCACCCTGCCCGTGACGGTCGGCACCGAACCACGACAAAGCACGGTCTCCCTCACTTTCATGGTCGTCCAAGTTCCTTCGGCCTACAACGCCATACTTGGCCGACCCGGATTGAACGCCCTCAAGGCGATCGTCTCGACGTATCATCTCCTTGTTCGGTTTCTGACCAAAAATAGAATCGGGGAGATGCACGGAGATCAACAGCTCGCCCGACGATGCTTCCAAATCTTCGCTCAAAGCGACGAGTCGAAGGATCCTCTGACAATCGACAAGCTGGACCAACGGGAGGAGGAAGAACGGGGTTCGCCGGCCGAGCAGCTCGAGGCGATCCCGATAGGAGAAAATCCTGACAGGAAAATTTGGGTCGGGTCTCAATTGCCCGACACCGAACGACGCCGACTGACGGAGCTGCTGACGGCCAACGCCGACATATTTGCTTGGTCGGCAGCAGATATGTCAGGCATCCCTCCAGAAACAATAACTCACCGACTCAACATCGACCCGACGATGAAGCCGGTGAGGCAGAAGAAAAGGTCCTTCGCCCCAGAGAGGCAGAGGGCCATCGACGAAGAAGTGGACAAGCTACTCGAAGCGGGCTTCATTCGAGAATCCACGTATCCCGATTGGCTCGCCAATGTTGTCATGGTCAAGAAAGCCAATGGAAAGTGGAGGATCTGCATCGACTATACCGACCTAAATCGAGCCTGCCCGAAGGATAGCTTCCCACTTCCGAAGATCGACCAGCTGGTGGATGCGACGTCCGGATTTCGACTGCTCAGCTTCATGGACGCCTTCACCGGGTACAACCAGATCCGGATGGCGCCCGAAGATGAGGAGCACACCGCGTTCGTGACTCCCAAGGGCCTCTACTGTTACCGGGTGATGCCCTTCGGATTGAAGAACGCCGGTGCCACCTACCAGCGACTCGTCAATAAGGTCTTCAAAGATCAGATCAGACGCAACATGGAGGTGTACGTGGATGACATGCTGGTGAAAAGCACGCAGATCCCGGACCATGTTCAGGATCTCGAGGAGACCTTTTGCACCCTTCGACGACACCGAATGAAGCTGAACCCGACCAAGTGTGCTTTCGGAGTGACCTCAGAGAAGTTCCTCGGATTTCTCGTTTCTCAGAGAGGGATCGAGGCCAACCCTGAGAAAATAAAGGCAATCCTCGACATGCATCATCCGAACACCAAGAAGGAGGTTCAGCAGCTGAACGGAAGAATCGTCGCTCTTAGCCGATTCATTTTCCGATCAGCCGAAAGGTGCCTCCCGTTCTTCAAGATTCTGCGTCAAGCGAACGGTTTCTCTTGGTCGGATGAGTGCGAACAGGCCTTCGAAGATCTGAAAAAGTACTTGGCTTCCCCGCCGCTGCTCGTAAAGCCACAGGTCGGGGAGACCTTGTACCTCTACTTGGCCACATCTTCCGAGGCGATCAGTTCGGTGCTCGTTCGGAAAAATGAGTGCCGAACTCATCAGCCCATCTACTACACCAGCAAAGTGCTCCACGGTGCCGAAGCCAGATATTCGGAGACAGAAAAGATGATTTTTGCCCTGACCGTCTCTGCGCAACGGCTTCGACCATACTTCCAGGCCCACGCCATCGTGGTACTCACCAACTAGCCCCTGAGGACGATATTGTGCAGACCCGACACATCTGGACGACTCACAAAGTGGGCGATGAAGCTTAGCGAGTTCGACATTCAGTACCGACCAAGGCCTACCCTGAAGGCCCAGGTCTTGGCCGACTTCATCGCCGAATGCCCGACGACCGACCAGGGGTCGGGAGCAGAAGACCCAGGACGAGATGCGGTCTCTGAGCCAGACCCGATCTCCACCTGGGTACTCCACATCGACGGAGCCTCAAACGCTCAGGGAAGCGGGGCCGGGCTCCTGCTCACGAATTCGGATGGGGTGGTCACCGAGTATGCCCTCCGGTTCGACTTCAAGGCCTCCAACAATCAAGCCGAATACGAGGCACTCCTCGCCGGCTTGAGGATGGCGAAGGAGCTGGGCATCGACAGCCTCCGGGCATTCTCCGACTCTCAGCTGATCGTGGGGCAGGTCAAGGGCGACTTCGAGGTGCGAGATCCGACCATGATCAAGTACCTCCAGAAAGTGAAGGACCTCGTGGTGCACCTCGAGTATTTCAAGATCTCCCACATCCCCAGGTCGGAGAACGCCCGTGCCGACGCACTCTCCAGATTGGCAACGTCGGCCTACGACTCTTTGGGTCGGACGTTCGTCGAAAACCTCCAGCAGCCGAGCATCGATCGGGTCGAAGAAGTGCAGCAGCTAACATCCGAACCAAGTTGGATGGACCCGATCGTCCTGTACCTGACCGACGGGATCAGTCCCGAAGATCCCGCGGAGGTCAAGCGACTCCGATGGTCGGCCTCGGAATATGTGATCATGGACGGCCGACTCTACAAAAGGTCGTTTTCCCTCCCTTTGCTCAGATGCTTGGGGCCGACCGACGCCGACTACGCTCTCCGAGAGGTTCACGAAGGAATTTGCGGGAACCACTTGGGGGGCAAGTCCCTAGCCTTCAAGGTCCTGCGACAAGGCTACTACTGGCCGACCATGAAGAAGGATGCGGCAGAGTTGGTCCGGAGATGCGGGCCATGCCAAAAGTATGCCAATATTCAGCACCAACCGGCCAGCCGAATCGCTCCCATTGTCGCTCCGTGGCCCTTCGCCCAGTGGGGAGTCGACATTCTCGGCCCATTCCCACCAGCGTCGGGCCAGAAGAAGTTCATCATTGTCGCCATCGACTACTTCACGAAGTGGGTCGAGGCCGAGCCCTTGGCGCAGATCACCGAGCGGAAGATGGAGGACTTCATCCAAAGGTCCATCATCTTCAGGTTCGGATTGCCGCACACCATCATCACCGACAACGGACGGCAATTCGACAATCAAGACTTCAAAGATTTCTGCGCCAGGTTCCACATCCGGCATCGATTGACTTCAGTCGGGCACCCTCAGTCCAACGGCGAGGTTGAAGTGACCAACCGGACCTTGCTCCATGGACTCAAGACCCGACTCAATGAAGCCAAAGGTCTCTGGGTCGATGAGCTGGGCTCCGTTCTGTGGGCTTACCGAACGACCCCCCGCGTCCCGACCGGGGAGTCGCCGTTCAGTTTGGCCTACGGGACAGAAGCTATGATCCCGCTCGAGATTGGCCTTCCGTCTTCAAGAGTCGAGCAATACCAAGAGCCGGACAACTCCGAGGGTCGGAGGGCCGACCTGGACCTCCTCCCCGAACTACGAGACGAGGTCCAAATCCGAATGGCTTCATACCGACAGAGGGTCGCCCGGTACTACAACGCCAAGGTCAGACCGAAGCTTTTCAGGCCTGGCGACCTGGTCTTGAGGAAGGCAAAAGTGTCGAAGCCCTTGGACCAAGGGAAGCTGGCTCCCAACTGGGAAGGACCCTACAAGGTTGCGGACACCTACGGGCCAAGAGCCTATCGACTAGAGACCCTTGAGGGGAAGCCCATTCCCCGGACTTGGAACGCCGACAACTTGAAGCTGTATTATCAGTAAATTTTGTAATTCAATAGTCGGAATACAAGTTCAGTTTGAAAGTTCGGAGTTTTAACTCTTCGACTAGTGATCGGTGCTCATCAAGGTCAAACCCCGACGTATTGACGTGGACCTAGCATCCGCCTAAAACCGACGACCTCATCATCGGTAACACATCGGACCCTTGCAAGGACCGATGCATCTACAATGACGGAAGTTGACACTCCTTCAACGATGCGTCGGACCTTCACAAGGGTCGACAGACTCTTAGGAACGGGAGTTGCACTCCTTCGACTTTCGACGACACATCCGCCCTTGACAAAGGCCGATGCATCTGTTGCAACGGGAGTTCATACTCCTTCTACGGTCGAATTTTCGGGCCGAACCACCGACCGACAGGCCGATCGGGCCCCGACCAAAGAAAGGCTAAACGCCCACGCGACTATCGTCGCGACTTCCGACCAGGCTACCGCCGGTCGAGGGATATTCGACTTACCACCGTCTATCACACGACGCGACCTTAGTCGCATCCACGACTTGCTGACCGACCTACGGCCGGCTGAACAACATTCGGCTTGCTACCGTATGTCGGAAGACACAGAACCCGACGCGAGGACATGGGGACCCGACTTACTATCGTTCCCCCGACGCCGCGCCGGACGACGACCGACTAAGCGCATCTATGGAAGCCCGACTACCGAACCTTTACCAGGTTCGGTCGGCTCTCGACTCAACAGATGCACCCGACTGACGACTTCGACTATCGGAAGCCGACATAAAGTCGGGACGCACTCTACTTTCGGGGCTGCACAAGTTGTTGAAGTCCTACCGACTTACGTGAGTTAGTGACTTACCTAAGTTAGCGACTCACGTTCGACATTGCAGACACGTTCGGCATTACAAACAAAAAGAGAAAGAAAGAAGTTTAATTCATTGCTGAAAGGAAATTACAAAGTCGGGTCGAAGCCCGATTACATATGTATTGTTTCAGAAAATAAAAAAGCAAAGATAGTCGGCAGGGCCCGATCATCTGTCCTAGTCGATCTCTTCGACCGACGGAGGATCGGGGATGATCGGCGTCTCGGCCATGAGCGACGCTGGGTCGGCGGCCGAAGGATGGGCCTCAGTCGGCAAGGGAACTTCGGTCGGCACCTGCTCCGGGATGGCTTCCTCCGCCACGACGACGCCTCCCGACGGCTGGTCGGCCATCTCCTCGGTTCCTTCTCCCTCGGCTCCTTCCTCCTCGGCTAACGGCGGGACGATGCAGCTGATGTCCAACTCCGGGTACAAGGCATGGACGGTGTCCCGACCGTCCTCGAACCCGACCCGGTATGAGGCGAAGCCTGACTCGAGCATCTCCTCCCGGTATTGGTCGGAAGCCCGAAAGTCTTCCACCGCCCGATCGGCCGACTCCCTCGCCGACCTTGCCTCATCCTCAGCACGGGCGAGCTCCTGCCTCGCCGATTCCGCCTCAACCTTTGCCATTTCGGCGTCGATCTGGGCAATGGACAGCTCCTCTTCGGCTTCAGCGAGCTTCTCCAGGCTGACCCGAAGTTGCTCGCGTTCTCCTTGGAGTTCGGCGGTGGCACCGTCCCGTTCGCGTCGGAGACGACGTACGGCCCGACCCTTGTGCCTGGCCTCCTTCTTGGCCGACCGAAGTTCGGACCCAAGCCGGGAGACCTCGTCGACTAACTTGGCCTCCCGGTCGGCCGATTGCTGAAGTTGGTCGGCCAACATTGCCCTCTCAGCTTCGGCCGCCGCCGACTTCTCCTTGAAGGCTGCCCGAACGTTGCCGAACCTTCGGTACCCGGCCTCCAGTTCGGACATCGTGAAGATCAGCTGTCGATGGAAGAAACTTCGTCAGAATCGCATAACAAGAAAAATTTCTAAGCGAAAGGAGAAATGATGCGAAGCTTACCTCAACCATCGTCGGGTAGAACCGCGACAGCATCTCGGTCACCTGCCGAGATCGCAACGACTCTACGTCGGCTGGGAGGAGGATCCCTTGGCACAACCTCCTCGCAAGGTTGTGGTCGGCCAATGCCGACGCACCCTCGGGGTAGTATGCGCTGGGAGGCATCGAGCGGCTCCCCGATCTGTCCTCCTCCACGGGCTCCATCGGGGCTTTCCCCCGATCAGCTGTCCCGACTGACGGGACCGGCAGCGAGGGGATGCTGGAGTTCGACCCAGCACCCCCCGTTGCGCCAACGGACGCCGCCGGACGATGTTCGGCTTCCCGAACGTCATCCAGCTCCACCCGCACTGGCGAGGCCACCGATGTTCCCTCGGCCGCCTCCTCAGTCGGCCTCTCCTCCATCTGGACCGTCGGAGCCGCGAGGGCTATTACCGGCTCTGACTGGTCGGTTGCCGACGCCTCGACGGTCGGCGGAGCTGGGGCTGGTTTCTTTGGAGGGCGCGAAGGGCCGGCCCCCGATGCTGGCCTCTTCCTCGTGGTGAACCGCCGAATCTCGGCGTCTGTCGGCCGCATCCTTGGTGGTGTCCCTGCAATACCGACAAGAATGTTAGAGACCGGACCAAGAGCCGAACAAAAAGAAAAGCCGGGGGATCGGGCGATACCTATTCGGGGGACCAGACTCAAGCCGGCATCATAGAGAGCTTGTTCGGTAACAAGCTCCCTCTGCTTCGGGACCGACATATCTTTCAGTCGGTGGAAGTCCTTCCGGTCGTCCGCCTCCACCCGACTGTTGTCGTTGGCCTCGGTTCGGGGCACACCCCAGCGGGAAGGAAAGCCCCAAGGAGAAGAGGAAGAAACAAAAAAGAATTGGTTCTTCCACCCATGAATGGACGATGGAAGACCGGTGATGAAGGCAAGACCCTTCCGGGGGTTGAAGAGCCACCACCCTCGGGCTTTAGGGTGGGGTCGGAGCACAAAGAATGCCCGGAAGAGTGAAACGCGGGGGTTGGTCGGCAAGAGCTGACACAACAGCGCGAAGGAAATGATTAAACGAACAGAGTTCGGCGCCAGTTGCGCCGGACAGAGTCCGTAATAATCTAGTAGATTCCGGACGAACTCCGAAATCGAAAGCCGAAGACCCGCGCGAAGGTCTTCAACGTATAGCGCCAGATCGCCAGGCGGAGGGTTGTTGACCCGACCGCCGGCCCCTGGAGCGGAGAGCCGAAACTGCTCCGGGATGCGATAGTACTCCCGAAGTCGATCGACGTTCGACCCCGAAAGCGAGGAGGCCTCATCTTTCGGAGCTGATCGGGAGTCGTCGGTCGGGTTCCCTGACCGAGCTCCCTGGGTCGGATTCCTGGTCATTGTGCCGGAACCGAATGAAAGAGAAGGAGAAGAAAGAGAAGAAAGAGAAGAAAGAGAAGAAGAAGGAGAAGAAGTCGGGATCACGAACCAGATGGATCCCTCCGGAAGCAAGAGAGCTCTGCCCGCGACGATTGAGAAATCGCCCGGACAGAGTTTCCCCAGCGAAATGGCAAGTGTGGGTCAGGGGTCCGGGAGGTCCTATATATATAAGGCCGATCGACGGCCGAGATGCTTCCGCGCCGACCGAAGACCCGCAGATGCGCGACACGTGGCGCCCGCCGGTTGGCGGGGGATTCGGCGCGCCCCGTCCCGGGACGGCCGCACCGCCCACATTAAATGTCGGAGGAGGCGCCGGCCAACTACCTCGACACGCGGCACGCGGGGCGCGGCTCCGCATTCATGCACCCGCGTCGATTCGCGTTCCCGAAGGGACGCCTGACAGCGGCCCACTCTCCCGCGATCGGCGCCGAATATCCGGTCGTCTGACGCCGTATCGTCCGGCGCCCGATCTTCTGACACTGACGTAACGTCTGACGACGACAAGACGTGGCGTCTGACACCTGACGCCGACGTGACTTCTGACGCCGACTAGACGTCCGGATCACTTGGCATTTATGAGGCGTCTGACATCGGATCAGCCGGCGGTACGGTCGGATCCACGCGTGCGATAAATCCACTCCCAGTCGTCCGGAATCGCTACCCGAATGAAAGCATCGGCCAGCTCACCACCCGACTTAGGAGTGGAGGGGGGCAACTGTTGGGGGGATACCCGCCGACCGACCGACCGACTGTCGGAGGGCCCGACCGACTAACGGACCGACCGACCGACTGGCGGCCCGACCGACTGGCGGCCCAACCGACTGGCGGCCCGACCGACTGGCGGCCCAACCGACTAACGGCGGACGACTCCGACTGGCCGATAGACCGACCGATCGTCGGTCGGGGCGACCGACTAACGGCGGACGACTCCGACTGGCCGATAGACCGACCGATCGTCGGTCGGGGCGACCGACTGACGGATGCCATCAGCGACTAACTACCGGCCATTCAACGGTCCATCGCCGACTGGGGATATATCGGGCGTATCCATCCCGACTGACTGAACCCAGAGGTCCGATGGCCAACTCACATGAAACTCGCCGACCGACGGAGGAACCCGACGCCACTCTGCTGGCCACCGACCTAGGGTCGGCCGACTCCTCCGATCGCCGTACAGCCGTCAGACCTTGTCGGCTCTGACACGGACATGCGGCGCGGTTACCTAGGGGCATTGTCCCGCCGAGAGCATGGTCAACCTTGGTGATTGGACGGCCACACGGCGACGTGACATTTTCACGGCAACTCTGACAGTCCACAGTGAGTTGACAGTTCCTCGCTTGTCCGCGCCATTAATGACGGCGCCATACCGTGCTCCACTATATAAACCGGGGAAGGCAACAGTGCAAGGGATCGATCCGCTCCGTCTCTCCCACAAATGCAGGCTCGCTCCTTTCTCTCTCTCTCTCTCAGAGCTCTCTGTCTACATTTCACTGTTGTCCAGTCACCTCTCTGACTTGACCGTCGGAGGGTCCCCGCCGGAGCCGCCTCCGGTCAGTGCGGACTTCCTTTTGCAGGTGCACGCTCTCCGGCGATCGGACGACGAGATGATTGGCCGCAACACATATTATTCCCTCTTTTATTTTCATTCTTTTTTGGTAAAGATTCCTCTAAGTTATTAATAAGATGCTATTATAGAAGATTGCTGAATTTATTTTATTGGATAAGATGGATACTTGGCAATACCACAAAGCCCTTCTGGTGCACCAGTGTCACGCTGGATGCTCATATATCCACTTTCACCCCAATCTGTGCCCCATGAATTCTTTATCAGCCAATATTTAGTTCCATCCTCAGCTGTCCCATCCTCAGCCGTCTTTTTCCTGATTAAAAAAAAAAAAAAATCTTGGGCTAGCTTGCGATGATTTGCTAAAACAAAGAAGGTAAACAGAGGCAAAAAAAAAAAAAAAAAAAAAAAAAAGGGAAGAATAAGATGAAGATGATGATGACTATTTATGCAATTTTTATGGACGATTCTATCAAAAATTTCATTATCCTTTTTCATCTTTATTTCAGCATTAATTTTTGGATATATCTAGCTTGCAATCAAAAACATCAATCACTACAACAAAGGCTCAAGCTATTATCAAAAACATCGACCACTCCAACAAGGGCTGAAGAAGCTCGACCTTAAAATTCATATTAGATGGGAAAGAAACCAACGGATTTTCAAATTTGAAACAGTTTCATCGATAGAGATAGAGAGAATGGAATTATTTCTATACCGGGACTAGAGCTCAACTGCCAAGAAGGAAGTATGCAAGTAGATTCTTGCGATTCTCCAACAGTCATTGACTCAACGTGACATCCCAGTATCTTGCTTAACCACATCTCATCCTGGAGCTTGTCATTAACAAACTATTCCAATCCGTTTGATATTAAAAGAAATATGGTTCAAATAGTTGGACAAAGAAAAGCCTCGATGGTCGAAAGCTTGTTAATCCCAACATACAGATTTCGTAAGGTATCAAGGTGATCCTTCTTCAGTCTAGCAATGGGGTGAAAAGTTACCCCTGCTTCATCAACTTTTCCGTTTTTTTCCTATGTAATACCCAACCCTTAATGCCATGTAAATCACTTAAGTAATATAATCAATATGGGTGAGTATCTTACTCCTCCATTTTATCTTAAAAAAAAAAAATCATACTAGATCATAGCCACCAGTAAATTGCACCACATCGATCAGACTAAATCCACGCTCGTCAACACTACATAATAAAGCTGAACTTTGAACTTAGATTTTTACTATGCCTTTTTTTTTTTTCTTTTTTGATGGAGAAAGTTTCGTTTGTTTCTACGTTGATGGCAACAAAGCTTCATTGGGACACTGCCCTAGGTCACATGGCACGAGACCACAAAAGTCCGGCTTCAGTCCAAGTACAAATTAAATTCAAAATGGGTGGGCACGGATTCAACAAGAACCACAGCAGAAAAGACCGGCAGCCAATTCTTTCTAACAAAGAATTACAGTGGCAAAAAAATCCACCGACAGTATAGCTGGAAGAATGTTTGCTCTTTGTCAGTCAGACCACGCCGTAGATATTTTTGAAATTTGGACTAGCCATATATACCATTCTACAAGGAAATAAGTGTAGCCAGGTCTATGCTTTTGGACAATACCTTGGCATCGTCTTGAACTAGTCATAAAAAATCAACTTGCGCTTTCACTGAGGGAACTCATCTCGGTCCAGATCATGATGACAGCCACTGTCGAGGAAAAGATCAAACTGCAATGAGATATCCTTGGACTTTTTGCTCGAACAACGGTTGGAGGGAGACGGGGCCTTGCAGCGAGGCTTTATCAGACGTTGAGGTTCCCTTGGCCGGACGCATCGGCTGCTTGTGACAAAAATTGACTTTGAAAGAGAGAGACTAGCATGATGGCAATATTTTGATAAAGGGTCAAATATATACAGCTTTATCTCCGCATGTTGCGAAGTTATTTCCATTTTTTGAATCCTATAACATCATGGAGATATTTTACTATTAATCCAAGAATTCTTTCAGCATAACACATTAAAAAAAAATTTTTTGGTTGATTATTAAGAGAATCTAGATGATTCTTTGTTTTTGTTCTATGTTTATTTCGTTAGTTGAGATGCAACCTTCTTTTTTTCATATACAAAATAGATTCTTTTTTTTAGTTCCTTTATCAAAAGTTGCATATATAAGCTTACATGCTGAGCAGTACATGTCAAACAACATGATTTGAAGTGTTAAGTGAAATTTCTTGTTGGTAGAAGTGATCTTTAATATTCTCTTTCTCAGAAAAAGTGAAGTTGATTTATTGATGAAAAACATGGAAATACTCATGCATTAGTTTATGATGTGGACTAGCTTCCATTCTATGGTAGCCTGGTTGGTGTTTGGCACCTATGCCATTAACGGACCAATTTGATGGTATGCATTAAATTAGTTATAGTTTGTTAGATGGTATACATTAACTAATCAATTTGGCCGTGACATACCATGCTTGCTCGTGAAGTTCCCTTACAATATATTACAAAATTTACAAGAAATCATAGCTGATGCTAGGTTCCAACAGGTGATCCAAATTAGGCCTAGCCCGGACCCAGGGCCAGGCTTAAGACTCAATTGGGCCTAGGTCTAATGTTTGAGTATTACTATGAAATCAATGTGGGTTCGCAAAGTTTTATCCAAAGTGCTGCCGGCCAGGCTCATTAAGTCAACATTGCTCGGCCCAAACTTCACCCTAGTCTATGACATGCACTGCATGAGGATCAAGCCAACAACCTACAAATTAGATCCAACCAGCAAGACTCAGCTCTTCAAGTAGAGATAGCTCTACTTAATTCACAACTAGACTCGAGATAGAGTTTTGGATTTGAAGCCAAATGACAGTCCTACTGGTATTTCTTTTGAAAAATGATGGGCAACTTAGGAGCCACAATCGAAATGGTAAACCTAATTTACTAAATTTATGCTCTTAATTGATCAATGCAGTTTATGATGATAAAATTATCAATAGATCAAATCAGAATTTAAAATTTCATACATAGAAAGGCAGAAAAGAAAAACTTTATTTCCTTTTTTTAATTTTATCTAAGCAAACCCACTTCATGAAGAGATCATATTGTGAATAATCAATCCAAACCTCAACAAGCAAACAAAGTATCGGATGAACATATATATATATATATATATATATATATATATATATATATATATATATATATATATATATATATATATATGCTATAATGTTGAAACCCAAATTTGTGTAGAAATCCAAGATCACATCATGACTTACTTAAATGAAGTTCGAGTACAATTTCATGCTTCAAATTTACATTGAAGAAATGGCGGCATAATCACACGTCTTCCAGAGCGTGATGAGCGGTAGCTGATTTCGCCGAACGTAGACATCTCGCTCGTCCAATATTGTTGTGCGGCCGCTCAATACTCTCTACAAAACGTGCGATACACTTCGGGAGAAGACCGGCCAAGTCGCCTCGTGGCCCACAATATAATGATTTACACGAGAATTGCACATGCAAATTCGGCCCGAGTTGCCTTTAAATTTTGGATAACGAGTCTTTAGGACGCGGACCGGTTTGCGCTGCCAAGTCTATCAAATATTTGGAAAACAGGCGGTGGGTCATTGTGTCATATTTTGGTGTCTCTCCAAGAATGGGTATATACCCACTCGAGACGTCATGGACATGCACCGATGACAATAAAGAAAAGGAGCCCACGGCGTGCAAGGAAGACGTAAGGTAATTCAGCATCTTAACTAGGTGATTTAATAATAATAATAATAATAATAAAGGAGCCTACCGGAACCATATATTATTGTCAAGTTTTTTTTGGGGTAAGGAATATTGTCAAGTCTTTGGAGACTACCGTAACCATTTTATATTGTCAGGTGCTGGGGGTGGTGCAAATGTTACGTGAGAACTGATGTGAACTCATGTGTACATGTGAGCCCTGTACAAAAGATATACACATGATCTCTATACACAACAAACACATAGACAATTGACACCACCCAAAATTTATAATGAATTGAGAAAGAATTTGCGTACAAATGTTCAAAACACATGGTTCTACAAATTTTGGTTAATTAGTTGATAGTTTAAATGTTGATGGTAGTTGTATTTGCATATTTTATCTCAATGGAGGGATTTTTTTTTTTTTTTTTTTGGAGGGATTGATCAGAGAGATGGATTCTTTATTTTTACCTATGGTGCAAGGACTTCATTTGTGAGTGACTTATTAGATTAAAAAAAAGGAACTAAATCAATGCAACCTCCATAGATCTGATTCATAGATTCTTGATATGTACATCTTACATACAACTAAACAAAGTAAAATATAATAATTAAATATGTTATAATAATTTTTAGGTTATATTTAGTAGCCGGCAATCTATCCAGATTGCTGAAAATTTAATGTGATTATCTGGATTACTATGTTTGATATACTTTTTGGATTGATAATCTCAATTACCTTGGCAATTCCGATTACCTCTCAAGATGTAATCTGGATTACCAATCATACAATTAGGTGGTCGATTTAGGTGGTCGATGAGGCTGTGAAGATGCACTAACATGGTTGGAGTTTATATAGGGGCTGGAGCAGGGGAATTCTGTTAGCGTGGAGCGGATAAAGACTTGCTACGTGCCATGGAGATGGAAACGAGGGGGATGGGTTGACCAATCATACAATTTATAATAGCTGAGACATACCGTGTGGTCTGTTGTCTAAGTTACAATTTTTTTTAATTTGCGGGAGTGGGTTGCATTCCTACACAGATTCTTATTGGCGGATAGCTTCGTCCATGTTGGGCATCAAATATAGAACTTATGCGGTCCAACATGCATCACAAGCCCATCTTTTGAAGATCCATATATTTAGTCTGATTTCCACTATATATTGGTAATATTTTATTTACCGGATCAAGAAATCAAAATAACAACTTCTAACTAGTATTTTTAGATGCAATCCGAGACATTACAATTGATATCAAAGCAGACATAGTCCATGACTTACATGGACTAAAGAAAATTGCAGTATGGATCTATTTAAGCTGATCACGATTGAGATGCTTGTGATCAGATTTATGGTATTTGTAATTAGATTTGAATGGGATCTTTAATATGGTGAGAATATGGGAGCTTAAATGATGGGAGTATACAAGGACGCATGTAGAGGTGCTGGAGTTGACTCAACAACAAGGTGAATGGCTAGAGAAGTGTGAGATTTTTTTATAATGTTGTTATGTCGGCTATTTTCATGCAATTTATTGTTTTACATGTTTTTATAATGGATTGATGTTAAGATCTGATTATACCTGATTTTTATATGTGCTTAAACTATAAATTAAGATCTTCTAGTTTTGAGTATAATTCACTTTTCCTCCTACTTACTTTTTGCTCATCTTTGAATATTTTGCTTGCAACGACCTAATATTTAATTCCTAAAAAAAATTTTAACTTGTAGAAACCAAAATCTCCATTTTCATAGTAAAAGATAAATACTCATAAGTTTCACAAATTTAAAATACAATTCAAAAATATCAACAACAAGAATTACTTTTTGTGCATAAATACCATATTATCAGATGATATAGTCTCTTTTTATCTTATTCACTTATGCAAGAAGAAACAAATGACATGCACTCCGTTTCTTAAGGTGGATGCAACCTTGATTTTTGGTAGATTAATATTTCTAAAATATTTTTTGTGAGCTAAAATTGAGTTCATACAAAGATATTTATTAAAGTCAATTTAATAAGATCAGTCAAAGGTTTTTTCTTGTAGAAAATAAAAAATATATATAGAGAGAGAATAACATGATTCAGTATTGGACGGGTTTGCCATGCTCAAGACAAATATGAACAACTACCGCTCTAGCTAGAAGATCATTGCGAGAAGAAGAAACTATATGAAAAGAAATAAATTTGAAGCGTTTGCGTGTGCGCGCGTGCTTGCATCTGTGTAGATATATATATAGCTAGTGACAAATATATAGGACCATGAGTACTTTGAACTTTCAATACTTTAATAACCATTAGAAATGATGGCTGGTACAATAGACATTGATGCAAAACATATATAGGACGCAGCTCACGTTACGATTTTAGATAGAGCTGGGAAAATTATTGCAGGCTAAAGTTATAACAAAAAACCATATAGCTAATGAGATGCCATGCTGGAGGTATCCTTTGCAATTCATGCGGTTGGATAAGAAGGTTGCATGGCAATGCCACATAGACCTTCTGCATCATCGATGCCCCGGAGCAACGTCATATATCCATTTTCACCCCAAGTGGTACCCCATGAATTCTTGAGCAGCCAATATTTGGTCCCATCCTCAGCTGTCCCGTAACCAACAGCAGTCACAGCATGGTCAATATTAGTTCCACACGGGCCCGTGAAGATGCCACTGGAGTACTGCTGGAAGTCTTGCCCACTACCCTCAATGCCAACTGAAACAGGCTGCTTCGAGACTGCCTGTAAAAGCGAGGACTCATCATTTGCGGGCACGTTCTCGTAGCCGCTGATAGTAGCTGCCGATGATGATGCCTTGTCGGTATCACAAGTGCCATCGTTTGCCATGTAAGGGTAATTATCTTCAGTTGTTATCCCTCCATTATCAATGACGTATTGGAAGGCACGAGTCATGAGTCCCCCGCTGCATCCATTGTTTCCATCACTGACATCACAGTCCACAAGTTGTTGCTCCGACAAGGAGACCAACTCGCCAGTGTTGATTTGAGTAATCCCTTCAATGGCTGCCACAGAGGAGAATGCCCAACAGCACCCTACATACATGTTGTTGGTTAGATAACTCGTTCGATGTTACTTAGTAGCATCTTTCATGTATCTTGCTATTCTTTAAATTTAAAAAACTCATTGTAAGTTTTTGAGAAGAATAACCCACTGTACATTATATATGTTGTCGCGGCCAATCCCCTCGTCGCCTGGTTGCCGGAAACGAGCTCCTGCAAAAGAAGTCCGCACTGACCGGAGGTGACTCCGGCGGGGACCCTCCGACGGTCAAGTCAGAGAGGAGACTAAGCAACAGTAGAAAAGAATCAAGGAGCTCAGCGAGAGAGAGAGGGAGAGAGCCAGAGAGGAAGAGTTCAGGGGTTTCAAAAGGAATCTCTACCAGCACTGTTGCCTTCCCCGTTTTATAGTAGGGCGCGGCATGGCGCCGTCATTAATGGCGCAGACAATGGGAGAATTGTCAAATCGCCGAAGACTGTCAGAGTCGCCGTGGGGCTGTCAAATCACCGTGGGGCTGTCAAATCAGTAGGGTTGACACATGCCTTAGGCGGGATAATGCCCCAGGGCGGCTATGCCACACGCCGCTGTCAAGACGGACAGTCTCCAGCAGTCGTACGGTGTTTGAAGGAGTGTCCGACTATATGTTGGTGCTTGGTTAAGGAATGTCGGGTGAAAACCCAGGGACCCTCCGATGGTCAGTCGGGCGCGTTGCGGGAGTCGGATATCGGGCTCCACAGTTCGGCCAGTCGAGAGCGGAGAGTGTCTGCCCGACTGACGTATACTCGGTCGGTCGGTGTTGGCAGTCGTCAGTCGGCAGAGTCGGGCGCTGATCAGGCAGGCCCGACGGTGAGTCAGCGTGAGGGGGACCGGTCGGTATATCCCAACAGTTGCCCCCCCCAACTCCTGAGTCGGATGGTATGCTGGCCAGCGTCTTTGCGTGGGCGGCGGCGTTGGGCGAAAGGAGTGGACATCCACCGTATTATGTCCCAACCCTGACGACCGTACCGTTGGTTGGTCCGGTGTCAGGCATCTCGTCGGTGTCAGACATTCTATCGGTGTCAGGCGACTCGTCGGTGTCAGACGTCCTATCGGTGTCAGGCATCCCATCGGGAATAAAAATCACCGTCTCCACCGTCTCTTCGGGAACGCGAACCGCCACGACTTTTTCGCCACGTGACAGGGAGCCGTTGGGCCAAACCCGTTCAGGCGGATAGAGTCGACGTGGCATGATCTGAGGACAGGTGCGTCGAACCGTCGGGCCGAAGAAAGGCCCAGATGTCACCACGTATCACGATCTGAGAGATCCTCGCTGGTCGTGCCTTCATCTCGGCCGTCGGGGGGCACTATATATACAGGGTCACCTGCATCCGAATTTTCACTTTCCAAACTTTCTGGTTGAGCGGTCCCTTGCCTCAGGTAACCATCCCCATTGTCCTTGGTCTTCTTCCTCGCTTCCTCGTAGTCTTTTTCTTTCTTCTTCTTCCATTCTTTGACCCCTGTTCCGGCGTAATGGCTAGAACATCTCCTCAAAGAAGTCGGTCGGAGAATCCGACTGACGATTCTCGGTTGACCCAGGAAGTGGAGGTCTCTTTACTTTCGGAGCCGAACGTTGATCGGCTCCGGGAGCAGTACTGCATCCCGGAGCAGTTTCAGCTGTTCGCCCCTAGGGCCAATGGTCGGGTTAACAACCCGCCTGCGGGCCAGGTGGATTCTACGTCGAGGACCTCCGGGCCGGTCTTCGCTTTTCGATTTCGGAGTTCGTCCGGAACGTGCTGGACTACTACGGGCTATGTCCGACGCAACTTGCGTCGAACTCAGTCTGGCTGGTAGTCAGCTTCGCCCTG
This sequence comes from Elaeis guineensis, assembly GCF_000442705.2. Lineage (NCBI taxonomy): Eukaryota > Viridiplantae > Streptophyta > Magnoliopsida > Arecales > Arecaceae > Elaeis > Elaeis guineensis. The sequence continues at coordinate 121,166,418 of NC_025994.2, read as the reverse complement.
CTGTGTCGGCTTTTGCCGACCAACCCTCGGATTTCACTCTTTCGAGCCTTTTTTGTTCTTCGATCCCACCCTAAAGCCCGAGGGTGGTGGTATTTCAATCCTCGGAAGGGTCTCTCCTTCATTACCGATCTTCCATCGTCGATTCATGGGTGGAAGAACCAATTCTTCTTTGTCTCTTCTTCTGTTTCTTGGGGGTTCTCTACCCGTTGGGGGGACCCCCGAACCCAACCAAAAGAGAACAATCGGGTGGAGGCCGGGAACCGAAAAGACTTCCACCGTCTGAAGGACATCTCGGTGCCGAAGCAGAAGGAGATCGTCACCGAACAGGCCCTGTACGATGTTGGTCTCAGCTCGGTGTCCCGCCTAAGTCTGTTCTGTTTGTGAGTTTTTTTTTTTATGCTGATTCTCTGTCGTCGTTGCAGATATGCCACCGAGGATGAGGTTGACGGCGGCCGACATCTGACAGCGTGCGGCATGAAAAAGGCCGACGCAAAGGGCCGAACCATCGCGGCCTCCCAAGAGGCCTCAAGTTGCTCCGTCGAGCGAGCCAGCTGGGGCGGAGGCGGAGCCCAGATGGGCGTCGGATCGGGAGCCAGTCATTGCATTATCGGTGCCGATAGTGCCCGTCGAAGTCCCGTCCAAGGGACCATCGGCCGAGGGAGTAGCCTCGCCCGAGGGGCGGGCGGCCGAGGAATCGGTCGAGGGCGTGCCAGCTGCTCGGCCGGCAGAAGAAGTTCGAGAAGAGGCGTGCGAGCCCAAGCAACGTCTGCTGCTGCCGCGCCTTCGGGAGGGACCCAGTCGGGCTCAAGCATGCCCTCCCTTTCCGACGTCAGGGTCTGGATATCCGCACGAGGGAAGGCCCCATGACATCCGACGACGACAGGAGGTCGGCCGGTGGTGGAGCGTCGGTCAGATCCCCGCTTCCCGAAGGAGCGTCGGCCCTGGCCAACCATGACTTGGCCAGGAGGCTATGCCAGGCGCTCATCCTCCCGGCCGACGTCGAGGCCATGAAGAATCAGCGGACCTCTGACATGTTGTCCTCCTTCTACCCGACCATGATCCGGGTAAGTCTTCCTTTTCGTCTCCGTTATCATTTTTCATTAGTTCTGTCTTCTGACGGTCGGCTTTATCTTTTGCAGGTGATTTATAACATATCCGAGCTCGAGACCGGATATCGAAGATTCGACGATCTGCGCGCGGCCTGAAAGGATAAGGCCATGGCCGTCGAGGCCGATAAGGTCATATTGATCGACCAGTTGCAGCAGTCGGTCGACTGGGAGGCCCGGCTTGAGGGGGAGATCTCCCGTCTCATCGAGGAGGTCTCCCGACTCACAGGCGCTCTGGCCGCTTCGGAAACCGAGCTGCAGTCGGCCCGGGACGACGCCAAGCGAAAGTTCCGCACCGTTCGTCGGTTGTGTCATGAGCGGGATGACTTCGCCAAGGAGCTCAAGGCCGAATGCGAGCAGCTCCTAATAAGCCTAGGAAACCTCGCTAAGGCTGAAGAGAACCTGTCCACCGCTCAGGCCGATGCGGACATCGCTAGGGCGGAGGCGGAGTTGGCGAAGGAAGCCATGGGTCGGGCTGTGGAGGACTTCCGCGACTCCGAGGAGTATCGGGAAGAACTTCTGGAAAGCGGCTTCCTTTCGTACCGAGTGGGGTACGAGGATGCTCGAAAAGCCATTCGAAGCTTGTATCCGGAGCTCGACCTCAGTAGCATCGTCCCGTCGGAGTCGGAGGCCCAAGCTGCGGAGGAGATGGCTGACCCATCGTCAGGAGATCGCACCATCGTAGTGGAAGCTGAAGCCGACGCAGACCAGGCCGTTAAAGGTTAGGCGGCTCCGACTCCCGAAGCGGCCCCGACCCCTGAAGCCCGAGTGGATGCGCCGACCGTCCCCAATCTTCACCCGGTGGAGGAAGCCGACTCCGAAGATTCGTCGGTCTCTTGTTTTTACTTTTGTTTAGCATACTTGTAATTAGGCTTCGGCCTAATTTTGTAAACTTAGCTCGAACTTTAATGAAATCAAAGTCTTTTTAACTTTGTCTTTTTCCTCTGTCTCCATATATGTCGAGATGTGTCTTGTGTGATTTGTCGAAGTGCTTTTCGAATGCATAAGTTGTAAGCCCAACGTACTAGTTAGGACGTTCGGTAGGATCCCAGATAATGATCCAAAATAGTCGGTAGCGCGCGCCGCGGTAAAGGCAGACCGAATTCCGACTTTGGATCAGCCTCCCGACTGTCGTGTGACCCGACGGTCGAGAGCTTAAGTCGAACGCCCGTCGCCTAGACGTGAGTCGGGTGCGTTCATCGAGTCGAAGGTCGACCGACCTTCGGACATAGCTCGATGGCTGGATCATTCCGTAGGATCCGATAGTCAAATGTCATCCGATGCGTTCAGTCGAATGGCATCCGATGCATTTAGTTGAATGGCGTCTGACGCATTTAGTCGAAAAAATGATGACAAGTCGAGTTCTCATTATCCAGACCTAGGTCGGGTACATACGTTGCACCGTATGATAAATAGTGGTAAGCCGAATATCCTTCGATCGATCATAACCTGGTCGGTAGGCTGCGAACGTGACATCGGTCGCGTTGGCGCTTGGCCTTTCTTGGCCTGGGCTGAGTCGGTGAGTCAGCCGATCATTTTGCCCGAAGGTTTGACTGGAGAAGGAGTGTAACTCCCGTCGTTGTGGATGTATCGGCCGTCGCAAGCATCCGATGTGTCGTTGGCGATCGGGCCGTTGGTTCCCAATGAAATGTTGGGCTCAAGTCGGGGCGTCGGGGCTCGTACTTCTGGCGAGCGCCGACCCACAATCGAAGAGTCGAAATTTCAGACTCCGAAGTTTTGAAACTGAATTTGTATTTTGGGCGAGGGGATACAAAGTTCACTGGTAGTACAATTTTAGATTGTCGGCATTCCAGATCCGAGGAATGGCGTTCCCTTCTAGAGTCTCCAGTCGGTAAGCTCTCGGCCCGTAGGTGTCCGCTACCTTGTAGGATCCTTCCCAGTTCGGAGCTAACTTTCCCTGGTCTAGAGGCTTCGAGACTTCTGCCTTTTTTAGGACTAGGTCCCCAGGCCTGAAAAGCTTCGGCTTGATCTTAGCGTTATAGTATCGGGCTACTCTCTATCGATAAGAAGCCATACGAAGTTGAGCCTTGCATCGGAGTTCGGATAGGAGTCCAGGTCGGCCCTCCGACACTCAGAGTTGTCCGGCTCTTGGTACTGCTCGACTCTAGTCGATGGTAGCCCGATCTCGAGCGGTATCATTGTCTTCGTCCCATAGGCCAAGCTGAAAGGTGATTCCTCCGATTGGGACACGGGGTGTCGTTCGGTATGCCCATAAGACGGAATTCAACTCTTCGACCCAGAGGCCTTTGGCTTCATTCAGTCGGGTTTTAAGTCCATGCAGAATGGTCCGGTTGGTCACCTCGACTTCACCATTGGACTGTGGGTGCCCGATCGAGGTCAGTCGGTGCGTGATATGGAATCTCGCACAGAAGTCTCTAAAGTCCTGATTGTCGAATTGTCATCCATTGTCGGTGATAATGGTGTGCGGCAATCCAAATCTGAAGATGATGGACTTCTGGACAAAGTCTTCCATCTTTCGCTCGATGATTTGTGCCAGAGGTTCGGCTTCCACCTACTTAGTGAAGTAGTCGATGGCGACGACTATGAACTTCCTCTGGCCTGATGCCGGAGGGAAAGGACCGAGTATGTCGATCCCCCACTGGGCGAAAGGCCACGGGGCGACAATAGGGGTGATTTGGCTGGCTGGTTGGTGTTGTATGTTGGCATACCTCTGGCACGGCTCACACCTCTGAACTAGCTCAGCCGCATCCTTCCTCAAGGTAGGCCAGTAGTAACCCTGCCGTAGGACTTTGTAGGCCAAGGATTTGCCCTCCAAGTGATTTTCGCAAATCCCTTCGTGTACTTCTCTGAGCGCATAGTCCGCGTCGGTTGATCCCAAGCATCTGAGCAAGAGGAGGGAGAACGACCTCTTGTAGAGTCGGCCATCCATTATCACGTATTGGGAGGCCGACCATCGGAGCCATTTGGCCTCCACGGGGTCTTCAGGGCTAATTCCGTCGGTCAGATACCGAACAATCGGATCCATCCAGCTTGGTTCGATCTCTAGTTGTAGCACCTCCTCGGCCTTGTCGATGCTCGGCTGCTCGAGATTCTCTACGAACGCCCGACTCAAGACGTTGTAAGCCGAAGTCGCAAGCCTGGAGAGTGCATCAACCCGAGTGTTCTCTGACCTAGGGATGTGGAAGATCTCGAAATATTCGAGACGTGCCACGAGATCTTTCACCTTCTGGAGATATTTTGCCATAGTCGGGTCTTGCGCCTCGAATTCACCCTTGACTTGCCCCACGATCAGCTGGGAGTCGGAGAAGACTCTGAGGCTGTCGATCCCAAGCTCCTTCGCCATCCTCAAGCCAGCGAGGAGTGCCTCATACTCGGCTTGATTGTTGGAGGCTTTAAAGTTAAATCGGAGGGCATACTCAGTGACCACCCCTTCCGAGTTGGTGAGCAGGAACCCGGCCTGCTCCCTCAAGCATTGGAAGCTCCGTCGATGTGCAGCACCCAGGTAGATCCGGGGTTAGGCTCGGAGATTGCAGCTCTTCCGAAACTCCCGCCCTCCGACCCTTGGTTGGTTGTCGGGCACTCCGCAATAAAGTCGGCCAGGACCTGGGCCTTCAAGGCAGGTCGCGGTCGGAACTGTATGTCGAACTCACTGAGCCTCATTGCCCATTTCGTCAGTCATCCCGATGTGTCGGGCCAGCGCAGTATTGCCCTCAGGGGCTGGTTGGTGAGGACCACAATGGCGTGTGCTTGAAAATACGGACGGAGTCATTGTGCGGACACGATCAGGGCGAATATCATCTTCTCCATCTTTGAGTATCGAGCTTCAGCACCGTGAAAAACTTTACTGGTGTAGTATATAGGTTGATGGATTCGACTCTCGTTCTCTCGGACGAGCACCGAGCTGACCGCCTCAGGGGAAGTGGCTAAATAGAGGTACAGCATCTCTCCGACTTCTGGCTTCACAAGCAGTGGCGGGGAGGCCAGGTACCTTTTCAGGTCTTCAAAGGCCTGCCGGCACTCATCCGACCAAGAGAAGTCCTTCGCCTATTTCAGGGTTTTGAAGAACGGGAGGCATCATTCAGCCGACCGAGAGATGAATCGACTGAGTGCGATGATTTTTCTGTTCAGCTGCTGGATCTCCTTCTTGGTGTCCGGGTGCCGCATGTCGATGATTGCCTTTATTTTCTCAGGGTTAGCCTCGATTCCTCGTTGAGAGACGAGAAATCTGAGGAACTTCTCCGAAGGCGCACTTAGTCAGATTCAGCTTCATCCGATGTCGTCGCAGAGTGCGAAACGTTTTTTTGAGATCTCGAACATGATCTGCAGTCTGCGCACTCTTTACCAGCATGTCGTCCACATACACCTCCATGTTGCATCCGATTTGATCTTTGAAGACCTTATTGACGAGTCGCTAGTAAGTGGCTCCGGTGTTCTTCAATCCGAAGGGCATTACTCTGTAGCAATAGAGGCCCTTGGCGGTCACGAAGGCGGTGTGCTCCTCATCTTCAGGCACCATCCGGATCTGATTGTATCCGGCAAAAGCATCCATGAAGCTAAGCAGTCGATGGCCGAACGTCGCATCTACCAGCTGGTCGATTTTTGGAAGTGGAAAGCTGTCCTTCAGGCGGGCGCGGTTTAGGTCGGTATAGTCGATGCAAATCCTCCAGCTCTCGTTGGCTTTTTTCACTATGACGATGTTGGCGAGCCAATCGAGGTATGCAGTTTCTCTAATGAAGCCCACCTCGAGAAGCTTGTCCACTTCTTTGTCGATGGCCTTCTATCTTTTAGGAGCAAAAGACCGTTTCTTCTGCCTCACTGGCCTCGTTGCTGGGTCGATATTGAGTCGGTGTGTCATCGTCTCCAGGGAGATGCCCGACATATCCGCTGCCGACCAAGCGAATACGTCGGCATTGGCCTTCAGCAACTCCACTAGCTGTCGTCGCTCGGGGTCGGGTAATTGAGACCCGACCCAGACCACTCGTTTGGGATTCTCCGTTATCGGGATGGGAACAGGCTGTTCGGCCGGTTCACCCCGTTCTTCCTCTTCGCACTGGTCCAACTTGTCGACCGTCAGGGAGCCCTTCAATTCGTCGCTTTGAGCAGAGATCTGGAAGCATCGGCGAGCGAGCTGTTGATCCCTGCTTATCTCTCCGACTTTATTTTTGGTCGGAAACCGAACCAGCAGATGATACGTCGAGACTATCACCCTAAGGGCGTTTAGTCCGGGCCTTCCAAGTATGGCGTTGTAGGCCGAAGGCACTTGGACGACCGCAAAGGTCAAGTGGACTGTGCTTTATCGTGGTTCGGTTCCAGCCGTCATGGGCAAAGTAACTTCCCCTTCCACCGTGACAGCATCTCCAGCGAAGTCTATCAGGGGTATGGAGACCCTCTTGAGCCGGTCGGTCGACAGTCGCATTCGGGAGAAGGTCGAGTAAAACAAGACATTCGTCGAACTTTCATTATCTACAAAGATCTTTCTTACATCATAATTTGCTATTGTTGCCGAGACAACAACAGCGTCGTCATGGAGAGTTTGGATACCCCGAACATCTTCATCTGTAAAAGTAATTATATCATCTTCGCGCAGCTTCTTTGTCGGCTCCCCTCCAGCAGTCGTCCCCGGGCCCAGTCGTTTGGAGATCATGTTAATGACCCCAGCTTTAGACTGGTTATTCGTTGTTTCTTCAGTCGGCTGGGGTCGTCGGTCGGTGACGGGTCGAGTCGGTGGGTTCCTCCGAAATTTGTCGAGATACCCTCGGCGTATGAGGGCCTCGATCTCATCCTTGAGTTGGATGCACTGCTCGATGTTGTGGCCATGGCCCCGATGGAATTGACAGTACTTTCGTCGGTCGAGACCCTTTGCCTTCAAAGACAGAGGCCGTCGCAGATATTCCTCCCCTTCGATCTCTATCAAAATCTGCGTACGAGGAGCAGAGAAAGGAGTATAGGAGTCATACCTGGGATGCGTCGGCCTCGGACTCCACCATCGAGGTGACCTCTGGCTCCGTCATTGGGGTGAGATCTGTTTGTCGGTCGGGGGCCTAATAGGCTCGGCAGGGGTCCGACCCTTCCTTCGCTTCTCCTTCGGGCCCTTGGCTTCAGTCAGGCACCGATCGGAAGCTCCTTCATCCGCGCGCATGTACTTGTACGCGCGCTCCAGCAGTTCGGTGTATGTCCGAGGGAGGGTCTTGTCCAAAGAGTAGGTAAATCGAACCTCAAGCGTGGCCACGTTGAATTGCATCACGAAGTGTCGAAGCATCTCATTTTCTCCCTGTTTGAGGAAAAAAAGGCTGTCCGAGGTTCGTGACGGCTTCCGGCTAATGCTGAAGTGGGCCACAAAAGAATGCTCAAGCTGTCCAAAGGAGTGAACACTTCTTAGGCGAAGGTCGGAGTACCAGGCCTTGGCAGCTTTGCGAAGTGTGGCGGGGAAGCCGATGCAAAGAAGAGCATCGATCGTCCCTTGGATCGTCATAAGAGCCTTATAGCTCTCCAGGTGGTCAACTGGGTCGGTGGAGCCATCATAGGGCTCCACATGGGGCATCTTGAACCGACTAGGAATCGGCTCATCGAGGATGAGTCGGGAGAGAGGTTGGATGGCCTGAAAGTCGACGTCATTCGAGGACTTTTGTCCGTCTACCTGCAACTGGGCAAGCCGACGGTCGATTTTTTCGAACCTGCGTTCGTAGTCGTCGGTCCGTCGGTGCTGAGAGACCCCAGAGGTGGAGTCTCTCGATGAATCTGAGAGGGAGGCGGACGGTGTTCGCGGCCGCTTCTCCTTTCTTGCTCGTTCCAGCTGGGACAGACGGTGTTCGAGACCGATGGGTACCAAGCCACAGCCGCCTCTCCTCCTCTCGATGGGAGTGCCGTGACAGCTACTCCCGAGGAGGAGACGGAGACCGACGCAGGCGCCGGCGGCTGCTCCTGGAGGACATCGGGTGTGCCGCCGGTTGCTCCGTCAGCGAGTGCGGCAACCGGGTTGGTTGTTGTTGAAGGTTCTTGACCGCGTCCGTCAGCACGGTCATCTGCCGCACGATCGCCGCGATCTGTACCTCCATGGTCACCACAGGATGCGGAGAGCTAGGTTCCGCCATGGAGGGTGGAGGAGAGACCTCTTCCCGACGGGGAGAGTGCCTCGCCGATCTGGTGGCCCTCGACCGCTGAGCTCTGGTTCTTGTCATCTCGAAAGAATATTTCGAGTTCTGTGGGAATCGTAATCCCTGTCGAACCTACCCCCTACCTGGCGCACCAAAACCTGTTGTGGCCAATCCCCTCATCGTCTGGTCGCCAGAAACGAGCGTCTGCAAAAGAAGTCCGCACTGATCGGAGGTGACTCCGGCGAGGACCCTCCGACGGTCAAGTCAGAGAGGAGACTAGGCAACAGTAGAAAAGAATCAAAGAGCTCAGCGAGAGAGAGAGGGAGAGAGCCAGAGAGGAAGAGTTCAGGGGTTTCGAAAGGAACCTCTACCAGCACTGTTGCCTTCCCCGTTTTATAGTAGGGCGCGGCATGGCGCCGTCATTAATGGCGCAGACAATGGAAGAATTGTCAAATCATCGAAGACTGTCAGAGTCGCCGCGGGGCTGTCAAATCACCGTGGGACTGTCAAATCAGTAGGATTGACCCATGCCTTAGGCGGGATAATGCCCCAGGGCGGCTATGCCGCACGCCGCTGTCAGGACGGACAGTCTCTAGCAGTCGTACGGTGTTTGAAGGAGTCGTCCGACTATATGTCGGTGCCTGATTAAGGAATGTCGGGTGAAAACCCAGGGATCCTCCGATCGTCAGTCGGGCGCGTTGCGGGAGTCGGATATCGGGCTCCACAGTTCGGTCAGTCGAGAGCGGAGAGGGTCTGCCCGACCGACGTATACTCGATCGGTCGGTGTCGGCAGTCATCGGTCGGCAGAGTCGGGCGCTGGTCAGGCGGGCCCGATGGTGAGTCGGCGTGAGGGGGATCGGTCGATATATCCCAACATATGTCTTACCACATTGGCCTTGATTCTTGATAGGGGTAACTGCACCTTTGGTTCTCCGGTCTATGCTGTCAGACACGTCGGTCAAGTTGGCATACTGAAAGCTTCCTGTCGTGGATTTTGTAAAGCGCATGGGCTTGAATCCAAGGTGGGAGGCTTTAACCTCCTCATTGGTCATGTCAGCAAACTGATTGAGTCCGAGCTTATATTTGCAATTGCCGGCTCTATTGACGGACTCGATGTAGTTGTAGTTGTCCTTGAAGATTTGGAATCGTCTCTCTTTCTCTATTGTATCTTTGTAGACTCGCCCATACTGAGCCATCCACTGCTCGTGCCTTGTCGACATGGGCACGTCGGCAATGCCACGAGCCATGGCTCCAAAGACCCAAACACCTAAGACTATCAATGCAAGCACAAAACATCGGTGAGCCATTGCTGTGGAAAGACTTTGGAATGGTTCAGCTAAGTGGGTTGAGTAGCTATTTAGAATTGGGGGGGATGTGGGCTAAGAGCTTGGGTAGCTTGAGTGTTTATATAGAGGTTTGGCTGGGAAGAGACCTGGAACTTTGTGTGTCCTCTTGACGCATAATCACACGTCTTCCAGAGCATGATGAGCGGTAGCTGATTTGGCTGAACGAAGATGTCTCGCTCGTCCAATATTGCTGTGCGCCCGCTCAATGCTCTCCAGAAAACGTGTGACACACTTCAGGAGAGGACCAGCCGAGTCGCCTCGTGGGCCACAATATAATGATCCAAACGAGAATTGCGCACCCAAATTCGGCCCGAGTGGCTATCAGTGGCCTCTAAATTTTGCATAACGAGTTTTAGGACGCGGACCGGTTTGCTCTACCAAGTCTATCAAATATTTGGTAAATAGGCGGTCGGTCTACTTACCAAAATAAAAAAAAAAAACAGGCGGTGGGTCATTGCATTGTGAAGTCATAGTAATGCACCAATGACAATAAAGACGTGCAAGGAAGACGTAAGGTAATTCAGCATCTTAACTAGGTGATTTAACAATAATAATAATAAAAGAGACTACCGGAACCATATAATATTATCAAGTCTTTGAGGACTACCGGAACCATGATATATTGTGAGGTCTTTTGGGTGGTACAAATGTAACGTGAAAACAGATGTTTACTACTCATGTGCGTGTCCTATAGAGAATATATATATATATATATATATATAGACAGCAAACACATAGACAATTGACACCACCTGAAATTTATAACGGATTGAGAAAGAATTTGCTTACAAGTGTTCAAAACACTTGGTTAAACAAAATTTGGTTAGTTAGTTGATAATTTAAGTGTTGATGGTTGTTGTATTTGCATATTTTATATCAATGGTGGGATTGATAAGAGAGATGGATTCTTTATTTTTACCTATGATGCGAGGTCTTCATTTGTGAGTGACTTATTAGATTATAGAAAAGGAGCTAAACCAACCTCCACATAATCTGATTCATAGACTCTTGATGTGTATATCATACATACAATTTAAAAAAATAAAATACAATAATTAAAGATGCCAAAATAATCTTTCGAGTGGATCAATCCTCCATTATCAAGAAGAAATCTAATTATATGATAAGAGGCTAAGAGAGCCCACTTGGTATAATTATCATTGCAGTTATTTTCAAAATCGACAAAGTTCCAAAATGAAGCTTTATTGCTTCTTTTAATGATAAAGACTACAATTATTTTAGCAAGATCTTTTTTTAGTTACGGGTGCAAATAGTTCCTTCCTAAAATAATTCTTGCTTATCCAAAAAAAAAAAAGAAGATAGTCAACTGATGAAATAAATAAATCAATCTAATTCTAAGAAATCTTAGTTGATGCATTACTACTCATCATTTACTAGGATCAAATATTAAAATGCTGTATATAATGCATGAGCGTATTGATCACATGGAATTTTGCCATTCACATATGCATCACTTTGGAAACTAGAACTTGTATCAACAATCACCACCTCTTACTTCACAACAAAAGTTTATGGATCAGATCTTTCAGGGATGCAGTCTCAAAAAATTGGACCAGACATAATTATAATACGAGAGATTGATAGCTTGGAAGGAGTTTGGAAACTCGCAAACGGGTGATGGATTGTGGGAGCAGCATTCCAAAGAGTGATGAGCGGCCAAGGACGTGTTTCGACAGACAATTTGTTTGTTTGTTTTGGAATCTGCGGCCGTTCATCACGCTTAAATTTAGAAAACGAGTGCAAAGACTTTGGTAATGGTTAAGCGTACTGGAGGGGATGCGAGCAAAGAGCTAGGGTGGCTTGAGTGATTGTATAGAGGCTTGGCGTAGAAGAAATCAAGAAACCTGGAATCTTACGTGCGCTCTTAACTTGCATCACACATCTCGAAAAGCGTGTTAAGCGGTAGCTGATTTGCTTGAACATAGACTGCGCTCGTCAAGAAATGCGTGACGCGCTTCAGGAGTAGACCGGAGTCGCCTCTTGAGCCACAATACAATGATCAAAACGAGCTTTGCGCACCCAATTTCGGCCCGAGTTGCTATCATTAGTCTTTGGGTTTCCGGCCTCCAAGATCAATAATAATTGGGCTTATGATGATTTGTTAAAACAAAAAGGAATGGAGAAAGAAGAAGAATAAGAAGATAATGCCATACGATTCTTTGGACGACGCGGACCAGTTCACATGACAAGTCTGCCAAATACTTCATTTTCTTTTACGTATTTATTTCCACTTTATTTTTGGATTTATCGGGCTTACAATTGATTAAGACCTACAGTAACTAGTCTGCAAAACTCTAGTCATACAAGCGGACAAGTGTTGGGTCACACTCTAATATTTTAGATTGTTCCAAGAGTGGATGGTTACATGGGAAGTCATTATCATGCACCGATGGCATTGAGGGTTTATTTTTGATAGATAAATATCATTGAAAAGTTTATGATGAGTTTTTTTACCGGCCAACTTATCATATCTTTATACTTCGCTACACTGCTAAATTATTTTCCTCTACATAATATTTATCCATAAAATGGATAGAAAAACTTATCCACTTGGAAGATGAGTAAATTATTTTTCCACTCATATATCGGTGAAATAATTTTTTTATTTTATTTCTAAAATATCACTAATCTTATAATAATAATAATATATAATATTATATTATTTTATGATTTAGTAATATAATATATAATATAATGAATATAATATGATATTATTATATAATAATAATATTTATATAATATAGGTTATTATAGAAAATATGGATATATTTTACTTACTCGAAAAATAATAATGCAAAAGAATATAGATAATAGTTGACGGAGCCACATTTCAATGCATAAAAAAATGATAATTAAGTTATTTTTCTATCTACATGTTGTTCGAATATATTTCCTAAAAAGAATATAAATTTTTTAGTAAATTTTCTATCCCCAAGAAAACAGGTCCTAAAGAAAGACGGAAAGCAAGTCGACATCTTAAGTAGGTGGTTTTAAATAACAAATAGAGTTCCAGAACTAAATCATATTACCAAGCCATTAGTGTGGTGCAAATATGATGCAATAACAGATATTGACTCATGTGTCAATCCTATACTAAAAACATATACATGATCTCTATTTATGGTCAAAACATAGATAATTGACATCACCCCAAATTATTATGGATTGAGAAAGAATTTGCTTAGAAATGTTATAAAACACATGGTTGCATTATATAATTTGGTTAATTAGCCGATAATTTAAATGTTGATGGAAGCAGTTTACATATTTTATCTCAATGAAGAGATTGATTAGAGAGAGAGTTTTTTTATTTTTACCTATGATGAAAGGATTAAGTCTGCCAGTGATTTAGGTGGAAAAAAGGGGTACAAGATGTACCAAAGACATGAATAAGACAAAAAGGAACAGAACTAAAGCAACCTCCACGCAGTTTGATTCATAGATTCTTGATATATCTAAGACATAATTGAAAAAATTAAAACACAATGATTAAAGATGCCAAAATGAAGGATTCCACTCGTCAAAGTGGTCTGATGCTGAATATAATATGCATAAGCATGTTGATCACATGGAATTTTGCCATTCATATACGCATGACTTTGGAAACTAGGACCTATTTCATCGATCACCACCTCTTAATCAGCAACAAAAGATTCTGGATCTGATTTTTTAGGGATGCAACCTCAAAAAATTGGACTTGATATGGTTAAGTATGGGAGGTTCCCCAAAACCCCTTCCCAATTTTCTCAAAAATTAAAATAAAATAAAATTGTGCAGGACTCCTTAACTCCAAAAAAGTAGTTCAAGATTAGATTAAATCATTTACGCTAATTTAAATTTTGTAAAAAATGCAAAATAGCATGCATATTTTGGTTCTTAGAATGGAAATATGTTAGTGGTCAAAAATAAAAATTACATATAATGCACTTTTGCCTCCTATGTTCGCACCTACTTGTGGCAGAAGCCCTTCCCTCATCTGTGACAATAATTGCGACACTTTCAATTTTGTTCTTAACAAAATTGTTTAATGGTTGCAGACTATTCCACCAGGCAATTTAACAGCCGGTATTGCTACTTACTATAAGGAATCATATGTAATCTATTATGGCATGAATATCTCACTCAAGCACAAGGGAGGAATGTGGAATACTAGGCTTGATTAGGAAGACCTTATAGATATGGAAGAAATGACTTGATCAGGAAGAGGATTAGATGGAAAGATTTGATGAAGAAGAAAAAGGATATAGATGGCTTTTCACGAAGGATCTCTCTTGAATGTGTAATTTTTATTTTTTTAAGTAATGAACTCCATTAGCTAGTATGTAGGAGAAGTTCTATTCCTATTTGACTTCAAGATACTAACTAAAACTAAATAAAATGCCAGATTGCATAGAAGTTATGTCTAGGAGCAACCTGATGATGGGAGCAAACAGTCTTCGTGAATTCACTCTAGTCATGCATACAAAACAAGTATGGCAATATAGTATTTCTCATCCCACAATAAAATATTGTAAACTTATATCGTCATATAGCTCTGCTTTAGGTCTCTTGAGTTTAATGAATAATTGTTTTGATTAGCAAATTTAATGAAAATTTTATACATATTTATATCGCATAAAATAATGTCAATAAACTTGTGACATGAAATCAACTTTTTGCTGAGCAAAGTGATAGAACAAGATTTGGCTCTAAACGAAGCTAATGAGCAGTGCTCCATGAATGCAGATATAAGAACCAGAGGCATGTCCCTATCCTTCACATAGCAAGAGAGAAAAGGAGTTCTGAGGGAAATATAAGATTTATTATAATATTAACTTAATTATATATGTTTTAAATATTGTTTGTCTTGTCATTGCACATAAAATATTAAGAAGATATCGTTTGTCAAAGCCTTTTGTTATACATGTTTCTCATTTAAACTTTGCAAATTAACCTAAGTGTATAAGAGAGAACATTATTTATGGTTCAATACCCACATGCTTGGCAAACACTAAGGATGCGTTTGGTTATACTTTTTGATTTTTGATTTTTAAAAAATATTTTTAATTTTTTTTTAATTTTTGCTATTGAGTAAAAATAAAAAAAAAGTAAAAAGTATGTTTAGTAACTACGTTGCTATAAAGCAAAATGCAAGATTTGGGGATGGCAGGTGAAGAGCTTGACGAGAGAGAAGGATTCAGGAAGGAAGGGAGAAGGGGGTGGAGAGGTGAAGAGCTAAACGAGGGAGAAAGATTCGGGCTCTTTACTTTTTGATTTGACGTTTTAGATATGCGGAAGCAAAAAAAAGTAAAAAAGTAAGTTTTGGAAAGTAAAAAATTTTTACTTTGCATATAAAATAATTATTTTAATTTTTTTGATTTTTACTTTTTGCTTTTCATGGTGTTACCAAATATTGCTTTTTGATTTTTATTTTTTAAAAATCAAAAAATAAAAAAAAAAACTTTTTCAATGGCTAACCAAACGCACCCTAAAAGAACGGATACTCACTTTTAACATGAAAATGGAGGATCAAACTCATTGTTAGAAGAGTTTCTTTGTACCAATCTTTAAAAATGGCAACCATAACTAAAGGGTCTTTTGGGAGGGCTTATCTAGAATTCCACGTTCTTTCTATGACGTTTTATTTTCCAATTTTGTTTGATTTACTCATATGAGATGGATATGACCCATCCAAAAAAAAAAAAAAAAGGCAACCATATAATTCATAAATATTTTCTAGTACCTACTACATATCTGAGTTGGATATGTATCCAATCAAGATTTTTTGGAGCTGACATGAGGGTCCAGGTAACACAGCTGATGAATAGATCAACACTGTGAATGAATGATGATAATGTGTTCATATTTGATCATAGCTTTCTCTTGTTCCAAACTAGAGAAGGATTCCCTGGTGAAGGAACGATTTCCAAGTCATTTGGTACAACAACCAAGGACTTGCCATCTTGGATAACTGGCGCCTTCATTTTTTTGGCACATAATGTGCAGACATTGTGCGTGATAAGAGTATCAAAAGAGTTGCAAGTCATTCTGAACTCAGAGCTTTGGATCTTGTAAACTTAATAGAGGAACCCCTGTCCGATTCTCTAATAGCCATTACTATGAGCAATAATTGCGATCTTTCAATTGTTGTGCCATGCTAAAGAACTGACCACAACAACCCAGCCTGGACTATCTTCTATTAAACAGAAAATTTGTACCCATTTATATTGACGAGGTAAAGATGATATTGAGCTTAGCCATTTCAAAACTCAAGGCCAAAGAATAATTTTTTGTACACCATACCCAATATGAAAAAAATACACCGCCCCACCTGATTGGGCCATGTAGTCTCCACTTTCCAACGCATATTTAAACCTATAGGTCTGCTTTTTCGGTTGAAATTTTGAATGACGAAAATACCCATCTTCTTTTAAAAAAATTATGACATCCCATGGTCATATTATAATATCGTGCAGTCAAATAATAACTTTCTGCATATATGATGTCATAAAGAAGGGAGAGATATTTTCGTCATTTAAAAATTCATAAATTTTCAATGAAGAAAATATCCTTCTCTTTTTATGACTTTTGAAAGAAAAATTATGACATCCTGCATGCAGGAAGTCATAATTTGATCTATGGGATGTCATAATATAACTACAGGATGTCATAATTTTTTAGAAGAGGAGGGGTATTTTCGCCATTCAAAATTTTAAACA
Source organism: Elaeis guineensis (assembly GCF_000442705.2). Lineage (NCBI taxonomy): Eukaryota > Viridiplantae > Streptophyta > Magnoliopsida > Arecales > Arecaceae > Elaeis > Elaeis guineensis. Next base: position 121,150,171 of record NC_025994.2, on the reverse strand, counting down.
AAAAAGCAGAACTGTAGGCATTAAATATGCATTGAAAAATGGTGGTTATGTGCTTTAAGGTGATTGGGTGGTGCACTGCATGTCAACCTTATTGCACCACACACGATGCACAAAGATTTTCTCTAAGGCCAAAATAATCCAGAGTTTGAGCCGATGATCCCACGAAAAGAAGAAAAGAGCATGTTGGGTGGGCTGATGCGATAACGCCTGTGATAAGCTTGTCCTAGACACACATGGTGCAGATTTTTTGAATTGGGCCTAGATTGATCCTTACCAACCTAATAATAGGCCACGAATAGATGTAGGTTTCTATATGTGAGATTAGAAGGCAACTGCTCAATATAAATATGGATTTTGCTACAGTACTCCTTTATAATATTTTATTACAAAAGGTATTTTAGATTTTTTATCTCTTCCCTCTTTCCATCTGTTCCAGTACCCCCATGCTACGCCCTCCCCCCCAACCCTCTTCGACGATCTTCTCCCTCCCGCCGGTGGTCTTCCCTCCCCTTGCAAGCACTCATGCCGCCCGCCACCATGCCCTTCCACAACACGTCCCGTGCTCGTGCCGCACCCCCCCCCACCCCCCCCCCCAACTTCCCATGCTCATGTCGGCCCCTCCTTGCACCCCTGCATCATGCCTCGACTGCCCCACCCTCTCCTGCTCATGCACCCCCCTCCTCCTGTCGCGCTGTCACGGGCTTATCCGCAGGCACGTCGCAAGGGGTGCCGGCATGGGCGTGGCACAGTGCTGCGAAAGATTTGGCTTGACAAAAATTTGCAATGCTACTCGATCATTTGGAACCCCCAGGATGAGATTTAGGGGGATGCCTTGCTGGGGTAGTGAGGGAGCAATGGTTCGCCAAGGAGCGGCATGGCCGTGGCATGATATCGGGGGGCTCGAGATGCGTGATATTTGGAATGATGGTGGTCCACCATGATATATGTGGATACTCAAGGATTCTTCTTGGTTTGAGGAGGGGCGCAGAGCTTTAGCCGCATACCCGACTCCCCTAGACCTGTAGGAGACGGGTCCGCCGTGGCACAGTTGTGTGGGCAATGGTGGTGCCACGCCTGAATGACCTTATGTGGAGGTATTCAGGGCAATGTTGGTTGGACGAGCTGGCCACATTGTGCGGGAAGGGGATATCTCAAGGTTTTTCTCCTTGAGGAATTTGTCTAGACTACTCTATGCATTTTTTATCTCTGTAGTGGAGCGAAGAGGCGATAGAGGGCTAGTCGGACAAGAGTGTGGCCTACCCAAACAGGCAAGTCTTGTGAGCATCGCAAGGTTATGTCTCATGGGGATCCACGGGAACCGATCGGTCATGAAAAATAAGGAAGGCTTATGATATATCGATCGGTATATGTGCCTTGGAGCTGGGCCAAGGATCATGGATGGCCAAGAGGGTCATGCCAAGGAGAGGATGGCTTGATGCATTTATCATCCGGTCGAAGATATTTACCTGATGGGGCAGACTTGGATGCCAATATCGTGGTAGTGCTCAATGTGTGAGTAGGCTGTGGACCGAAGATATTGGCTGGTGCGGTCATGTATCCCTAGGATCATGGTAATGCACAATGATGGGCGAGCAGGCCATAAATATTGTCAAGCGATATGACCAGGGATGAAAAGGCATATCAAGGATGCAAGACCGAGATCGTGGCACAAGAGTTTGTGGGGGAAGCTTGGATAGTCGAACCCCAGAGGACTCGGATGTGTACGATCATCTGTAGCTTGAGGGAGCTGTAGGTCATGTCAGCTTGGTAGTTTAGCTGGGCTGCATTAAAGATGGGTTTGCCCGGGCCTCATGCATAGTGGTGGCATTGTATGGTCGTGGTATGTGGATTTGGTATGTGTAGTACTGAAGGGCAGCTTGGTGGGTTGCGGATCAGTGACACAGTGGTTATGTCTTGGCACGAGGGTATGTTGAGGATCAAGACATCTGGGATGAGCAGTGCTTGGCTTGAGGGGCAAAGCCTTAGAGTTGACACAGAGGTGTTGAGCTGCGGAGCACTCTTAGAAAGAGTCTATGTTATGGCACGGAGGTGCACATGAGCATTGCAGTTGATTCGAGGGGTCGGATTGCTTATGGACACTTGAGGGTGTCATCTGTATTCAGTACAATAGTGTTGCCAGGCATGGGCATAGAGGTGCAAGCTTGGCTATGTAGCTGGACTGCTGCGTACTTATTGGTATGTCCGAGGAAAGGACTTAAGAGGGCTGGCCTTGGTGTGTGGCATGCTGGGGCGCCGCACGGGTGTTTGGGTAAGAAAACACTCACCCCATGATAGTTGGTATCAAAGCCAGGTTGGCTAAGTCGATGGTCGATGTTGTGCTTGGTGTTAGCTTCTGATACATGGGGTATCAAGTTGCATGTTTTGGTTGCAGATACGGGGGTATCCAAAGCAATGTGAATTTGAAGTCTAAGTTCAGAGGAACTGGATGTCTGAGTCTGTTGTGGATGTCAACGACTCAGAGTGGGGGAGCATGTTGCAGGACAATGTGCTCAGTGCTGAATGAAAAAGGATGTCATCAATGGCACTAGTGGATGGAGGCCTGTAAATGTGAAAGTCTACCAGTTCATGGCTGAAGAAAGGAATTCAGGGTGAAGAGTGCTCGTGAATGCTAAAGCACTTGGGCTGTATGCAAAGTTGCAAGGTAGAGCATCTCGAGGGACTAAAATCTCCAAAGAGGCAGAGCTAGGCAAATAGACTGAGGTACTTGGGTGTATCTATAGTGCAGGGAATGATGTAGCACTCATTTTTAAAGGTGCAAGCTGAGATGAGAACTTGGAAAGTCAAGGGACTCAGTTGCACAAGGTATGGGAACATTGGAAAGAGCCATCTCTTGTGTGGATGATTGTGGAGCTGAAGCACTTGAATGGTATGAGATATCAATCAAACTTAATGAAACTGCTCTCAAGGTGAAGGCATTGGTAAGCCAAGGTACTAGACGCAGATATTTGGCTCAATGAAACTGCTCTCAGGATGAAGGCATTGGTAAGCCGAGGTACTAGAGGCAGATATTTGGCTGAAGGTGTCTTCTCGCTACACAGGAATGTGATGTCAGGGTGTAGGAGATGAGGCACGAAGGTTGTTTAATGTTGGCTGGGTTGGCCATGTGGTGGTCATGCTGTGAGGCATTACAAGGCCCTGATGTCGAGGCAAGTGGGTGTCAATGCACTGGAGTCGTAAGAGTGAGGCAGGCCAGAGGGGTAGTCTTGCATTGACATTACAGACTCAGAGTCAAGACACAGAAGCAGTCGAGTTGGAGATCGCAGGAAACAGCATGGACAAATGGTTTTGTAGAGACAGACAACTGGTGCTCGGAGTGAAGACTGGATTGTCTAGGCACTTGAGCAAAGTGGAAAGTGACTTTGATCGGATAGCAGGGTCCCGCTTGGAAGCAGCCATGGATCTGTGCTGGTATGGGACAGCACAGAGTTATGGAGGCAACTTGTGAGTACTTGGCATCAGTGCAATGTGGTAGGGTCCGAAGTCTTGGTGTTGAATGGAAAAGGTCGGAATTACCACAAGAGTGCAAGGTGGGTATGTTGCAAGACCAGGCATTTGGAGGTGAGTTGCCAGAGGGGACTCATGTGATGGGCCGCTTTGAGACTGGTGGGTAGGAGTTATGCCTTGGACACAGTTCGAGGAGTGCCATTTTGTGTTTCTGACAATGGATCTTTGCATTGATGGAGGCAATGGCAGCTCTTAGATTGAGAAAATCGAGAGTAAAGCCTCGGAAGAGTTCGAGGAGTGCCACAAAGTTTTCAGTTAAGTTGATGGTCAGAGGACTGCAGCAAGCTTTGAGAATGCAGTGGCCACTCTTAGATTGGGGCAATCGAGAGTTAAGCCTTGGAAGAGTCCGAGGAATGCCATGTAATTGAAGGTCAGAAGATCATTGGAGGAGGACAAAAGCAGAGGTTGGTGTTGGATTTTGTAGCGGTTTGGTTCTGTGGAGGAGTCAGTGTGGTGTGGATGATGGATTCTCAGTGGTGGAGAAAGGATTAAGGACATCAAGACCGTGGGTCTCTGACTTGAGGAACCATATCTACAGTTACTGCAGTGAAAATTTGGCTGTGGTGACTAATGTTCAAGTAGTGGCTTGGACGTCGACGAGGACGTCGACAGCTTGAGTGGGGGAGAATTGTCACGGGCTTATCCGCAGGCACGTCGCAAGGGATGCCGGCATGGGTGTGGCACGGTGCTGCGAAGGATTTGGCTTGACAAAAATTTGCAATGCTACTCGATCATTTGGAACCCCCAGGGTGAGATTTAGGGGGATGCCTTGCTGGGGTAGTGAGGGAGCAATGGTTCGCCAAGGAGCGGCATGGCCGTGGCATGATATCGGGAGGCTCGGGATGCGTGATATTTGGAATGGTGGTGGTCCGCCATGATATATGTGGATACTCAAGGATTCCTCTTGATTTGAGGAGGAGCGTGGAGCTTTGGCCGCATACCCGACTCCCCCAGACCCGTAGGAGACGGGTCCGTCGTGGCACAGTTGTGTGGGCAATGGTGGTGCCATGCCTGAATGACCTTATGTGGAGGTATTCAGGGCAATGTTGGTTGAACGAGCTGGCCACATTGTGCGGAAAGGGGATATCTCGAGGTTTTATCCTTGAGGGGTTTGTCTAGACTACTCTATGCATTCTTGATCTCTGTAGTGGAGTAAAGAGGCGATAGAGGGCTAGTCGGGCAAGGGTGTGGCCTACCCAAACAGGCAAGTCTTGTGAGCATCGTAATGTTATCTCTCACGGGGATCCACGAAAACCGATCGATCATGGAAAACAAGGAAGGCTTATGATATATCGATCGGTATATGTGCCTTGGAGTTGGGCCAAGGATCATGGATGGCCAAGAGGGTCATGCCAAAGAGAGGATGGCTTGATGCATTTATCATCCGATCGAAGATATTTACCTGATGGGGCAGACTTGGATGCCGATATCGTGGTAGTGCTCAATGTGTGAGTAGGCTATGTGATAAACACTTAAGTTAAGTATTTTAAATTAAAAAATTATATTTAATTTATCTTATTTATTAAGAATTTGATGTTTCTTTCTATGTTTTACAGGAAAGGTGATCGCCGATACAAAGAGTCCAATTCATAGATCAAAAAGATTCAAGTTTGAAAAAAATTAGACTTAAAATAAAATTAAAATAAAAGAAAGATGCATCCGATATTATAGAAAATGAAGATACTATGCAAGGAATCTAAAAAGGATATAGATGTCATTATGAAGAAACTTTTGTTTCTTTTTGGAATATAAAAAAAGGATTCACATGAATTTGATCTGGGCGGTTTCACGTGGATTCAAAAGCCTGGGCGTGCGTGAATTCTTTGGCTCGTGGGCGCGCGTGAACATGCGAGACGTGGCGTGGACGCGGGGACGGGCACTGACGCGGGTGTGGGCGCATGGCAGACAAGTTCAAAATAAGGAAAAAAATAATATTTAGAAATGTTTTGAAAGATTTGTAATTTTTTTAGTCCCACATCGAAAAATCATGTAAAACTCCTCCCTCCTAACACCTATAAAAAGACTTTTGTACTCTCATTGGAGGGGGAGCCCAGAAATTCTTCTAGAGCCTTGCATAGAGGAATAGAAAGAGACTACTTCATGAGCAGCTAGGCTAGCAGTCTCGGGAGTGGAGAAGAAATTTTGTAACGACACAGAGATGGTTTATTGTTCTAAACTTTTCTGTATTTCTTTATATGCAATAAAGATTATGCTTTTTATTTAAATTGTCATGAGTTCTTTATTTGCTCCCTATCATATGCTTTTATTTATGCTTTCTTGTTAGATTAATATTAGGAACAACTTTTACTTTTCGGAGACGCGTCGTGATCTACGGATACGGGGCGTGTCGAGGAAAGAAGAGTTGTTTACCTAGTACTTTCCGGAGACGCACCGTGATCTACGGGTACGGAGCGTGCCGAGGAAAGACATGTATTTTTCCTAAGATTAATCACATCTATTTAGTTAAAAAAGAGATACAACTCTGCTAGTGCAAATTAATTCAAAACTCTCGAGCTCTTTATTTTTTTAATTATCTCAATTTTACGATAATTTATTTTCTAAATCAAAAACAACGCTTCTTTCTTTTACCTTGCAATTTCAACTTAGTCCAAGGTCCCTGATGATACGATCTCGACTCATCCTACCTACGTAGTGAGTAGAGTTATTTTTGGTGCTATCAACGACTACGCATCAAATTTTGGCATCGTTGCCGGAGATCTTGGCACGGTTGAATTAAAAAAAAATTGAAAAATTTTTTTTTTAAAAAAAATTTAAAAAAAAAATACTTTTCAATTTTTATTTCTCATTTTAAATTTTTTTTTTCAATGCTTTCTAGCTAGATAATCTTATTTGCATAATTACAGAATTACCTTGCATAACTAATTTACTATTTAGAATTTTGCTGCTTAGAATAATTTGCTACTTTTCATAGCCCAGTGATTTATTGCTTTTTAGACTTAATCACTTAAATTTATTTTCTTGCAAAACTAAAAAAAAATTAAAAAAAAATATATAAAAAGATAAAATTATATAAAAAAAAAACCACTGACATTTCATAACACTTAACTAAAATAGCGTAACCTCAAATATAAAAATTTCTAACCTGATTGGACACCTTGTTTCCTTGCATTGCATCTCCATAATTAATCTTAAGGGCAATAACCCATTAACCAGATAAGGTGGGGATTTGATCACCCTTCCTTGGTCCACAAATCACTCCCTTGCATTTGCATAACCTAGACCTTAATGTAAAATCAACTAGACGTCAGCCCTAAGAATTTCGAGCTCAATAGGATAAGAAAGCTCTAGAGTTGAACCGAGTGCGGATTGGTTAATTGCTCGGTGTCTAAGGTAAGTGGTTAAAGAAAGTGATTTTCAATTGATTCCGTTGACTGACCTGGCCAACTTAGTTGGTGTCTAAGGAAAGCAACGAGCAGGGAACCTCCCACATCTTACGCTTACCTGGTCGAGTCAGTTAGTCAGTCTTGAGCTTGGAGTGCTCAAAAGCAATCTTGAAAGTTAGGAGCTGTCTAGATCTAAGTTAACCTTAGGATAGAGAGTCTATGATTGTTTAAGTTGATTGCAATTAACATCTAAACATTAATTAATTTCTCCCTTTTCATAGATTTAAGATTCTTAGGTTCTTCTCTTTAGATTTTCTTCATTCTTTTCTCACTTTATTATAAAAATATATATTAAAAAAAAAAAAAATTTCTGTGTGTGCTCTACAGTATAATTGTAAGGTGTATGCTTGGCCGTAGATCGTTACGACCAGAAATCCAACCTTTTGATCCAGAAATAGAAAGAACCTTTAGAGCCAACAGACATAAAAAGATGGACCGAAATTAGGAGAATGATCCACCCAAGCAATTGAAGGAGTACTTTACTCCTTCCACATATACCTACTCTCCTTGTATTCAAGTACCCCCTGTGGAGGCCACTCAATATAAAATTAAGTCTAGTATAATCCAAATGTTACCTTCATTTTATGGACTTAGTAATGAAGACCCTTATAAACATCTTGAGGAATTTTTTGAAATATGCTCAACTGTCAAAATTCACAACTTCTCCGATGATGCTCTTAGGTTGAAATTATTCTCTTTTTCACTTAAGGACAAAGCCAAATACTGGCTACATACTTTGGATTCCATGACTATATCAACCTGGGACCAGCTGCAAGGAGAGTTTCTCAAGAAATATTTTCTCATAGGAAAAACTAATCAAATAAGGAAAGCCATAACTAGTTTTTTCCAATTAGATGGAGAAATATTTCATGAAACATGGGAGAGATTAAAAGATCTTATTAGAAAATGTCCCCACCATGCTGTACCCAAGTGGCAGTTAATCCAATGTTTTTATGATGGGCTCTCTGAAAGACATCGACAAATGATCGATGCATCATGCGGTGGGACATTCATGCTGAAAAGTGAGGATGAGGCATGGCAACTGTTTGAAATTTTAAGTGAAAATTCATTGCATCATATGTCTGCCTCTATTAGAGATAAACCCATGTTAAACCCAAAAAGAGGTGGAATATATGAAGTAGGAAATGCCATAGATATCCATCAAAAGGTAGATGAACTGTCCCAAAAATTAAATCATCTTCTAAATACTGGACAATCCCCGATTTCACCTAATCCAATCCAAGAAGTTTGTGCATTGTGTGCAAGTCCGAACCATTTTGTTAATGAATGCCCAGCCGCACCTCAATTTCCTGAGTTTGTGCACGAGCAAGTTCAGCAAGCTCAAGTCCAACAAGCTCGTAGACCAGGAAACGATCTATATTCGAACATGTATAACCCCGGCTGGAGAAACCATCCAAATTTTTCCTGGAGACCACAACCAGTGGTTGGTCCTGCCACACCTCGACCTCAATATCAGGATCCAACATGTAGACATGGATCATACCATCAATTTCAAAATGCTCCTCAACCATCTACTACTGGTCACAGCTCAGCTTTTGAGGAAAAAGTTCTGAAAGCACTAGAACGATTAGAAGTCAACACTCAGATCCTTAACTCCCACACACAATCCATTGCTAAGCTAGAGACCCAAATAGGTCAACTAGCGACTGCATTCAGTAGGAGGGAAGAAGAAAAATTACCTAGCCAACCCGAGAGCAACCCAAGAGGGCAATTTGTGATTGAGAGTTATAATACCCCAGAAGCTTTTTCTGAATATGCCAAATCAATTATGACTCTGAGAAGTGGAAAGGTCATTGAACACACTAGTAAAACCAATGAGACTGATCCTAAACCTCTAACCAAATCCAAATCACCCAAGAACAAGGAGGACCTGAAAATAGAGAAGGAACCAACTGCACTGGAATCATCTTACTTGCCTAAAGCCCCATTTCCGGATGCCCTGAAAGCCCCTATTCCTGCAGATAAGAAGGGAGGAAAACTCGATGAGATGTTGGAATTGTTTAAGCAAGTCCAAATTAATCTTCCCCTTCTAGACGCAATCAAACAGGTCCCTGCTTATGCCAAATTTTTGAAGGATTTGTGTACCCAAAAACGTAAATCTAGATCACAAATCTCAAAGAAAGTATGTCTCACTGAACAAGCTAGTTCTGTCATCCAGCATGCCACTCCTCCAAAGCTTAAAGACCCAGGAGCCTCCATCATTTCCTGTGTTATAGGAGATTATCACATTGAAAAAGCTCTTCTGGATTTAGGGGCAAGTGTGAATCTTTTACCTAGTTTGGTGTATAAACTTTTTGTATTCGGAGAACTGAAACCCACATCAGTCACATTACAGTTAGCCGACAGATCAATTAAGGAACCACGTGGAATGCTTGAGGATGTCTTGGTCAAGGTAGATGAGTTTTACTTTCCAGTTGATTTTCTGGTTCTCGATATGAAATTAAGTGGCAACCCCAGACAAATCCCCATTATCTTAGGATGACCTTTCCTAGCTACGGCGAATGCATGCATCAACTGTAGGACAGGAGTCATGGACGTATCGTTTGGGAATAAGAAACTGAGACTGAATATGTTTGGTGCTTCCCAAGGACCATCAATGGATAGTTGCTTCAAAGTAGATACACTAGAAGACCTTATAGAAGATGCAACACCCATAATTCTAGCACCTGACCCCTTAGATACTTGCTTGGCTCACTTTGGAGTGTATGACTTTAAGGGATATATGAAAGAAGTTAACATATTGTTGGATACACCACATGATAAAACCACTCCTCCATGGACAATCAAGTATGAGCCATTGCCCATCTTTTGTTGGTTTTATTGCATATGACGTCTGGCTGAAGATGTAAAACTTAGCGCTTTTTGGGAGGCAACCCAAATTTTTTCTATCTTGTGTTAACTGATCATCATTTTTTTTTAAGAATAAAGGACCACTCTGTATGGAAGAGTCTGTTAATAAACTTGACGTCTGGCTGAAGACATAAAACTTAGCGCTTTTTGGGAGGCAACCCAACGATTTCATATTTTTTTACTTTATCGCAGCTGCAGAAATTTAGAACAAGAGCCTATTAATCAATGAAGCTATCTTCAACTTCCGAAGCAAAATTATCCCAGGTGCACTCTCTCTTTTTATTTTCTTTGCTTTTCTACTCCATTGAGGACAATGTAGATTAAGTTGGGGGGGGAAAATTAATCAAATCCTCGAGTATGGTCAGAAATAATTAGTTTTGTGTATTCAAATTTTGATTAAGAGTCAATTAGGCATCCTAATAAATGAATGATTAACGGTCAAGATAATTTTAGAGATACTGAGGAATAAATTATTAAGAAAACCCAATGAATGGTAGGGTTTAAACTAGATCAAATTTTAGGAGTGATTCTACAACCTTCTTCTTACTGATCTCAATAAAAAATCTGCTTCATGAGAAATTGGGTGGAAAGATCGAGGTATGCAAAAAAAAAATTCTCCTTAAAATATATATATATATATAATAAAAAATAAAAAAAAAGAAAAAAAAAATAACATTGGTCTCCTACTGAGTAACCGGGCCCTTTCGCCTAAGTAAGCGTTGTGGTTCGCGTAAAAAGGTAGGCAATGTTAAAAAAAAAAATATATATATATATATATATATATATATATATATATATATATTAAGGGGACTAAATTGCAAGAAGATAATAAACCTCTTTTCCATTAAGTTAGAGGATTTAAAGAGTAAAGTGGAGAGTTGGTGAAAGAAAAGCTCTGAAATTTCTTTAGTTAATACTCAGCCACTAATTGGGTCAAATTGATAATCCAATGAAATATCTCTTTAATGGTCTGACCAAGTAACATCTACCTTTTGGGATGCCTAACCTACTTTTTATTCAAAATTAAGTCGGTACACAATGCTGATATATCTATTTTACTCGAGGACGAGCAAAATTCAAGTTGGGGGGTGTGATAAACACTTAAGTATTTTAAATTAAAAAATTATATTTAATTTATCTTATTTATTAAAAATTTGATGTTTCTTTCTATGTTTTACAGGAAAGGTGATCGCCGATACAAAGAGTCCAATTCATAGATCAAAAAGACTCAAGTTTGAAGAAAATTGGACTTAAAATAAAATTAAAATAAAAGAAAGACGCATCCGGTATTATAGAAAATGAAGATACTATGCAAGGAATCCAAAAAGGATATAGATGTCATTATGAAGGAACTTTTGTTTCTTTTTGGAATATAAAAAAAAAAGATTCACGTGAATTTGATCTGGGCGGTTTCACGTGGATTCAAAAACCTAGGCGCGCGTGAATTCTTTGGCTCGTGGGCGCGCGTGAACACGCGGGACGCGGCATGGACGCGGGGACGGGCACTGACGCGGGTGTGGGCGCATGGCAGACAAGTTCAAAATAAGGAAAAAAATAATATTTAGAAATATTTTGAAAGATTTGTAATTTTTTTAGTCCCACATCGGAAAATCATGTAAAACTCCTCCCTCCTAACACCTATAAAAAGACTTTTGTACTCTAATTGGAGGGGGAGCCCAGAAATTCTTCTAGAGCCTTGCATAGAGGAATAGAAAGAGACTACTTCATGAGCAGCTAGGCTAGCAGTCTCGGGAGTGGAGAAGAAATTTTGTAACGACACAGAGATGGTTTATTGTTCTAAACTTTCCTGTATTTCTTTATATGCAATAAAGATTATGCTTTTTATTTAAATTATCATGAGTTCTTTATTTGCTCCCTATCATATGCTTTTATTTATGCTTTCTTGTTAGATTAATATTAGGAACAACTTTTACTTTTCGGAGACGCGTCGTGATCTACGGATACGGGGCGTGTCGAGGAAAGAAGAGTTGTTTACCTAGTACTTTCTGGAGACGCGCCGTGATCTACGGGTACGGAGCGTGCCGAAGAAAGACAGGTATTTTTTCTAAGATTAATCACATCTATTTAGTTAAAAAAGAGATACAACTCTGCTAGTGCAAATTAATTCAAAACTCCCGAGCTCTTTATTTTTTTAATTACCTCAATTTTACGATAATTTATTTTCTAAATCAAAAATAACGCTTCTTTCTTTTACCTTGTAATTTCAACTTAGCCCAAGGTCCCTGATGATACGATCTCGACTCATCCTACCTACGTAGTGAGTAGAGTTATTTTTGGTGCTATCAACGACTACGCATGACTATGGACCGAAGATATTGGGTGGTGCGGTCATGTATCCCCAGGATCATGATAATGCACAGTGATGGGCGAGCAAGCCATAAATATTGTCAAGCGATATGACCAGGGATGAAAAGGCATATCAAGGATGCAAGACCGAGATCGTGGCACAAGAGTTTGTGGGGGAAGCTTGGATAGTCGAACCCCAGAGGACTCGGATGTGTACGATCATCTGTAGCTTGAGGGAGCTGTAGGTCATGTCAGCTTGGTAGTTTAGCTGGGCTGCATTAAAGATGGGTTTGCCCGGGCCTCATGCATAGTGGTGGCATTGTATGGTCGTGGTATGTGGATTTGGTATGTGTAGTACTGAAGGGCAGCTTGGTGGGTTGCGGATCAGTGACACAGTGGTTATGTCTTGGCACGAGGGTATGTTGAGGATCAAGACATCTGGGATGAGCAGTGCTTGGCTTGAGGGGCAAAGCCTTAGAGTTGACACAGAGGTGTTGAGCTGCGGAGCACTCTTCGAGGGGTCGGATTGCTTATGGACACTTGAAGGTGTCATCTGTATTCAGTACAACAGTGTTAACAGGCAGGGGCATAGAGGTGCAAGCTTGGCTATGTGGCTGGACTATTGCGTGCTTATTGGTATGTCCGAGGAAAGGACTCAAGAGGACTGGCCTTGGTGTGTGGCATGCTGGGGCGCTGCACGGGTGTTTGGGTAAGAAAACACTCACCCCGTGATAGCGCCCCCTCCCTTGCCTCTCTGGCTGTCTCCCCTCTCCCCCTGGCGCTCGTGCCAACCCCCCACCCCCCATCGGTCTTCCCTTTCCTCTCCTCCTCACCGGCACTCGTGCCACCCCCCCAACCGATCTTCCTTCTCTTCTCCCCGTCACCGGCACTCATGTCACACCCCCCACAACCCCCCTTCCCATCTTCTCTGTCATAACGCGCCCTACGCCCATGCGGCTCCAACACTGTGCCCTCCTCCCTCGCCCACGGTGCTCGGCCCCCACCACACCCCCACTCTCCCACCGCCACCTCCCCTCCCATGCCTCCTCCGCCTTCGATGGTGCCTACGGCTTCCTGCGCCACTACCCCCTGCCATCTGTGGTTTCTCCATGCCGCACCCCCCACCGCCATCCCCTCTTGCTCCTCCACCTTCGGTGGCACAGAGAAGACATTTTAAAGAAAAAAAAATGAAATAATCCTAATCTTTGAAATATTACAATTGATATTAGAGCAGACATAGTCCATGATTTACATGGACCAAAGAAAATTGCAGCATGGATCTATTTAAGCTGATCATGATTGAGATGCTTGCGATTAGATTTATGGTATTCGTAATTAGATTTGAATAGAGTTGGATCCTTAATATGGTGGGAATATGAGAGCTTAAATGATGGGAGTATATAAGGATGCATGCAGATGTGCTTGAGCTGACTCAACAATAAGGCGAATGGCTAGGCACGTGTGAGACTTTTTTATAATGCTGTTATGTTAGCTATTATCATGCGATTTATTGCATTACATGTTTTTATAATGGATGTTAAGATCTGATTATACATGATTTTTATACATGCTTAAACTATAAATTAAGATTTTCTAATTTTGAGTGTAATTCACTTTTCCTCCTACTTACTTTTTGCTCATTTTTGAATATTTTGGCCGCAACGACCCAATATTTAATTGCTAAAAAGAATTTTAACATGTAGAAACCAAAATCTCCAATTTCATAGTAAAAGATAAATACTCATAAGTTCAACAAATTTAAAAAAAAAATTCAAAAAAATCAACAACAAGAATTACTTTTTGTGCATAGATACCATATTATAAGATGATATAGTCCCTTTTTATCTTATTAACTTATGCAACAAGAAACAAATGATATGCACTCTGTTTCTTAAAGCAGATGCAACCTTGATTTTTGATACATTAATATTTCTAAAATATTTTTTTTGTTCGCTCAAATTGAGTTCATACAAAGATTATTTATTAAAGTCAATTTAATGAGATCAGTCAAATTAAGCTTTTCTTTAAAAAAAATATACAGAATAACATGATTTTATATAGGATGGGTTTGCGATGCTCAAGACAAATATGAACAACTACCGCTCTAGCCAAAAGATCACTGCAAGAAGAAAATATATGAAGAGAAAAAAATTTGAAGCGTTTGCATGTGCGTGCATGCACGTATGTATATATAGCTAGTGACAAATATATAGGAGCACGAGTACTTTGAATTTTCAATACTTTAATAACCATTAGAAATGATGGCGAATACAATAGACGTTGATGCAAAACATATATAGGAGGCAGCTCATGTTACGATTTTAGATAGAACTGGGAAATTATTGCAGGCTAAAATTACAAACAACCATATAGCTAATGAGATCCATGTCATGTTGGAGGTACCCTTTCCAATTCCTGCGAGTGGATAAGAAGCTTGCATGGCAATGCCACATAGACCATCTGCATCATCGATGCCCCGAAGCAACCTCATATATCCATTTTCACCCCAAGTGATGCCCCATGAATTCTTCAGCAGCCAATATTTAGTTCCATCAGCTTTCTCAGCTATATCCATGTCTGTATGTAATCCTTTAACCATCTTTCCTGGAAGTCTGTAATTATTCCTTCTTGTGTTCTGTCTGGACATGTTCCTAAGCTCCCTCAGCTTCATTCCCTCAGCTGTAATGCCCTAACATAATAATAAAATATGAGTGGTTCTGCCTCCCATTTCATCAAAAAAAAAAAAAAAAAAAGTTCCATCAGCTGTTGTCCCGTAGGCCGTGGCAGTGACAGCATGGTCCAGATTAGTTCCACAATTACCCGTGAAGTCACTGCCGGAACAAAACCGAAAGTTTCTCCTGCTATACCCTCGATTGCAACAGAAACCGGCTGTTTTGATGACTCACTGTTCTTAGCTACATCTTCGTAGTCGCTGATAGCGGCTGCAACGGAAGAAGATTTCTTGATGTCACAGGGTTCCATGCATCCTTCGCCATGTAAGGATAATTAGCTTCCGTCCTTATCCCACCATTGCTGATCATGATGAATTTAAATGCATCATCCACTGGGCCCCCACCGCATCGTCCCACGAGTTGCTGCTCCGTTAAGGAGGTCAATATTTGCCGGTGCTAATCTGAGTGAACCCTTCGGTAGCCGTGACGGCAGAAAAGCCCAACAAGGTATCCTATCCTATTTCATTTTATGTTGTTCATCAGATGATTAGTGATTAGTTTGTTGGATTTAACTCTTAATATAGCCTAATTATTCTTTAGCCATGTGTAACTCTATGGATCAGCCACATATACTGAATCAATTACAATAAGTCCAATTAATTAAAATATTCTATTCCTAATCAGATCTGAACTGGAGTTTAACTCTAATTAAGAATTAGACTTTTGATGAGACAAGACAAGTACATGTATAAATAGAGATGGTCTGATCCATTTCTCCAACTCTTAGAAGAGTGTGAACGATTCATATCAATCGTCCATATTGAGAAAGAGGGTGAGGAGAGAGAAGACTTGATGCCTCACGGAAGAAAACCACACATTCTGTGGGCTACGGGATCATCATATTGGATACACGATGATGCAAAGTGTAATTTTTTATAATTATTTTATTTTTTACATGAATATTACAGCACGATCCAGACATAAAAATTTTAAATTATCTAACATCGTTAACCACTAGGCACGTACAACACATCATTCTTTAAAAGGCCTACATTTGGATATTTTATCTAATTACCACATTATTGGTCTTGATCTTTGATCGTACCACTCTTTTGCTGCTCCAATCCATGCTAGGAAGAATGTTTGTTACGTTTGCATATTTGAGGGACTGGCTTAAATCCGATGTAAGAGGCATTGAACACCTCAGCAATGAGATTGGCAAATCAATCTTCATGTGGCTGCTTTCCCAGCCTCCGTTTATTCTCTCTCAAAAAAAATGGTGAGATCGACAAATTGGTTGAGTGCAAGTATTTTTGCGATCACCAGTTTGGCTAATGGATTCAATATAATCGGCATTGGCATTAAACACTAGGAACTTGGCGCTCTTTTTCTTTATCTTTGCACACATGTCTATACTATATTATTGTGATATAGGAGAGAGGACATCATCAGCCCTATATTGGTTATAAATCAAGAAGACTCTCCTTATGTAGGAAGAAATCATTTTTTCTAAATGAAACATCTTTTAGATTGAAATTTGGAAGAACAAAATTGTGACACCAATGGACTAGAGCTGACAAATATCTCATGTGGCTAGCCACGCCTCTTTGGACAGAGGTTGCTAGCTTGCAAGGAGTTCGGAAGCTTGCAAATGGGTCGTATGGACATCATTCCGAGCGACATCACATCACAGGTTTGCCAAAGCGTAATGAGCGACCAATGGCGCGACTACGATTTGTTGATTTGCTGGATTCTCCAATTTGGGCCGTTCATCACGCTTTATTTTGGAAAACGTACGTGTGATGCGGATCAACCGGTTGAGGGATTTAATACGCTCCATTGAACCTGGCCAGAGCCTCTTCCTTCACGCCGTGCGGTGAATTGCGTGAAATGGGTTTAACTCAATGGATTTTGCTGCTTACCGTTGCGACCGAGTAGTGCAAACGGATTACCAATTGGGATTTTAGCAGTGCCCCACCCACCTATAACTTTTTTGATTGTAAGCGTGCGTACAAATTCATGTACTCTCCTTTAACATGCAGGCCAGTGTAGCAAATCGCAGTTATCGCTCGTGTAACCTGCTTGGGTTTTTGAGAACAATAACAGGAGCATCACCTAATAAGATAAAGTATCAGATAAAATGTTTCGGAAACGATATTACTTTGGCTCAAAGTGAGGATCTTCCCTAGCATGCAGAAGGGATATGCAACTAACGGTCATAAATCCATTTTATGTTTTATAGCGTGACGTATCAGATAATGCAATCATTGGTATATGAGAGATTTTTGGGTTGCTAATGTTCTGCATGATTTTTGTTTTACAATTATAGCGATGTTAGATCAATGATTTAATGCTTAAAAATTCTAAGATTGGAGAGGGGAAAAATCAAGAAATCTTGACCTACGAATCCGCATAACTAAAGTTTATCTTGAAGAAATCAAAGCACATAGACTTTTATGAAAACCACAATAATGAGTAATAGATATCAAAGCAAACCAACGGTCCAATCCGGCCTGGCAATGAAAATGTCTATTCCTAAATATATAACCATTAAATTATTATGCAAAGAAGAACTAATGTTAAGCCTAATTTACATTTTTGATATGTTTCTTGTTGGTGCAAAAATCCATTTGCACCGGAGAAGCTGGAGTCGAGGGAGTCGCGGTCGCCGTCGGGATCTGCAAAAAAAGTCTAAACCGGAGGTGGGGTTGCTCCGGCAAGACCCTCCGACGCTCAAGTCAGTTCTCTGCCTCAACAAGAATGGAGTGTTCGAACGAAAATTTTAGCAGAATTTTGGAATAGAATTTTTAGCTTAGAGAATAACGTATCTGGGGTTCCCCTTTTATAGGTGGAGGGAGCAACAGACTGATAGCGATGTTTGTAACCGTCTGGCAGTGGGCTGCCCATGGTCAGGAGGAGTTTGTTGCGAAGAGTAGTGGAGTGGAACCATGGCTATCACCGGGACGTGCCACGTGGAGTCTGCCGCGGGGAGTGGAGCGGTGTCCGTTGTCGCGACTTGCCAGAGGATGGAGGAATCGTGCGGTATCTGTCGCAGGAAGTGGAGCAGGATCGTGGCCATTATTGTGGCCTGCCAGGGAGTGATGGAGCCGTGCGAAATCTATCGCAGGAAGTGGAGCAGTGTCCTGGCCGTTACTGCGGCCTATCAGGGAGTGATGGAGCCGCGCGGAATCTGTTGCAGGAGTTGGAGCAGAGTCGTGGCTGTTGCTGCGGCCTGCCAGTGGGTCCAAGCCTGTCGGTCGAAGTTCGGCTGGAGTGTCTGGCGGAGAGAGGTGGCTAGCCACCCGTCTGAGAGGAGCTCGGAGTCCGGTTCCCGTAGCAGTCCGGACGAAGTCTTACTTCAGTCGAAGTCCGAGACGAGGTCCAACTCCCGTGGGTGTCCGGACGGAGTCTTCCCGTAGACGGAGTCGGAGACGAGATCTGGCTCCCGTAGGAGTCCGGACGGAGTCCACCTGCAATTAAAGTCAGGGATGAAGTCCAGCTCCCGTAGGAGTCCGGATGAAGTTTACCAGCAGTCAAAGTCGGGGATGAAGCCCGGCTCCCGTAGGAGTCTGGGCGGAGTCCACCTGCAATTGGCGTCGAGGGCGAAGTCTGGCTCCCGTAGGAGTCCGGATGAAGTCTACTTGCAGTAGAAGCTAGGGACGAAGTCCGGCTCCCGTAGGAGTCCGGACGCAGTTCACTTGCAATTGGCGTCGGGGGCGAAGTCCGGCTCCCGTAGGAGTCTGGGCGAAGTCCACCTGCAATTAAAGTCAGGGACGAAGTCCGGCTCCCGTAGGAGTCCGGATGAAGTTTACCAGCAGTCGAAGTCGGGGATGAAGCCCGGCTCCCGTAGGAGTCCGGGCGGAGTCCACCTGCAATTGGCGTCGGGGGCAAAGTCCGACTTCCGTAGGAGTCCGGATGAAGTCTTCCTACAGCCGGAGTTGGGGACGAGGTTCGGCTCCCTTAGAAGTCCGAGCGAAGTCTTCTTGCAACCCCAGCTCCCGTAGCAGTCCGAATGGGGTCTGCCTGTAGTTGAAGTCGAGAATGAAGTCCGGCTCCCGTAGGAATCCGGATGAAGTCTTCCTTCATGTGAAGTTGGGGGCGAAGTCCGGCTCCCGTAGGAGCCCGGACGAAGTCTACCTGCAATTGGAGTTGTGGGTGAAGTCTGGCTTCCGTAGTAGTCCAGACGAAGTTTACCTGTAAGTGAAGTCATGGGCGGATTCCGGCTCCCGTAGGAGTCCGGGCAAAGCTTGCAGGTGAAGTCATGAGCGAAGTCCGGCTCCCGTAGGAGTCCGGACGAAGTCTGCTTGCAATTGGAGTCGTGGGCGGAGTCCGGCTCCCGTAGGAATCCGGACGAAGTCTGCCTGCAATTGGAGTCATGGGCGGAGTCCGGCTCCCGTAGGAGTCCGGGCGAAGTCTTCCTGCAACCAGAGTTGGGGACAAGGTCCGGCTCCCGTAGGAGTCCGGACGTCGCGAAGAATCCGATCAACGCTGGCGGGGTCCTGTCCGTCGGCAAAAACTTGGGAGTATTGTGGAGGCTCAGCCGCCTGAGAGGTTTGAAGAGACGTTGTCGGAGGTCGGAAGTTGGTTGGATCCCCGGAGGGTCACTCCTGTCACGAACTTCGACTGGGGGGGTATTTTATACCCAACACCAGTCTCCCTACTTTCGAGTTCGAATTTCGAATGAAGAAAGTACAGAAAAATTTTCGCAGCCGAAGTTGTCCCCTTGAATCCTGTGCACGATCGCCCCCAGATATTTTGGCATTAAATACGCGCGTGCTGGAGTCTTTTCGAATCGGGACGATTCGAAGGGACCTTTCAGAATTTTCGCTGGTACGTTGGCCCAGGTACGATGCAGTAATGGCTCCGTCAGCTGTCAGCCGCTTTTAGCCGCCTGCCGTGGCAAGTGGGACATGTGTCGAGCGCAGGTCGGCCTGGGGGGATTCGCGATCATTATGGCGTCGGATCCCAGGGTCTATTTAAACCCGCCCTTCCGCCTTTTGTCGTCGTCCTTTTCCGCTTCTTAGATATTTCTTTAGCTTCAGTTGCTCCGAATTCCTTTAGGTTTTTGATAGGGTTCCTCTCCCTTTGCCACGTAGTCGAAGTTCAGCCATTCCTTTCTTTGTTTAGGCATTTTTACACCTTCAAGCGTCACCCTTCGGCGAAGGACTGGTGGTATTTCTCCCCCCAGTTTGGCAAGAAGGGGTTGCTGAAAGGTGCTCCCTCTTCAATCCACAACTGGAAGGGGAAGTACCTCTTCGTCCACTGCTCGACTTTGAGGCTGGGCCTGCCCCCTTGGGGCTCTCTGAGGGACTTTGTCCGCCGGACTCCCAGCCTGGGGGAGGGCGACCTTCAGGCCGCCCGAAAGCTTCTTGACTATTCCGCCCCTTCCCTTCCCAACCTTCTGAAGGAGCAATTTTTGTTCAACATCGGCTTGAGCCCCCAGGATCCTGCAAGTATTCCATCTTTTCTTTTCTCTTCTTTTCTTCCATCCTTCTTCTTTTTCTTTCCCCCTTTTTTTCTCTTTCTCTTTTTTTTTTTGCGTGTCACTTCTTCCTTTTTTGCCCCATCGCTGATTTTTGATTTGATTTTTTTTTTCAGGAATGGACGTCGAAGCAGCACGGATGCTCGTCAGGGGCCTCAAGGCCCACAAAAGAAAAGGCGCCGCGGCCTCCGGATCAGCAAAGAAGGCCAGAGTGGAGGAGACGAGCTCGGCTGTGCCTGTCCAAGTGGCTCCCGCGGTCGACGTTCCTTCGGACGCCGAACCATCGGCTCTCCGGGCCTCTTCGAGGAGTCCCCCATCGGGGCTCCCGTTTTGGGGGTCCGTTCCACGGAGGCGCCCGTAGTCGAGAGGGGGAGGAGAAGGAAGTCGGTGGCCCGCAGGGTGAGTAGCCGTCGAGCCACCGTTGAAGAGTCCCTTGGCTCCGAAGAAGAGCCGGAGAATCCCTTCAATGACAGGGACTTGATCAAGTGGTTGATCGACGGCTGCATTCGGTCCGAAGTCATCGAGAGGATTGATCGTGCCGATCTTGAGCAGCGGGTTTGGAACTCCCTAGGATCTTTTCTCAAGGTAAACAAATCTTCATTTAATTGGCTTTTCGACCCTTGTTCTGATCCCCTAGCCGCCCTTGCAGATTGGGCACCAGCTCCTTGCCAATATCGAGGCGACGAACCGGGCGAGGAGGGACGCCATCCAGGCGGAGGAGCGTCGTCGGACCGAAGTCGCCCGCCTCCAAGAAAAGGTTGCTGAGATAGCCAACCTCCAAGAGGTCCTGGAAAGGGAGAAGCAGGCCCTGGAGCAAGAGAAGCAGACCTCGGAGGAGACGGCGAGGAAGGCGGAGGCCGAGGTTGCCAATTTGGCAGAGCATATCCCGGTCCTGGTCTCGGAGGCCAGGGTTCTGGCGGTGGAGGAGTTCAAGACCTCTGCGGAGATGAGGGACCTGAACATCAAGTTCGGCCAGGAGGCCTTCATCAAAGGATTCGAGCTGTGCCAGGAGAAGGTGGTCCGAAAATTTCTCGAGCTCGACCTCAGCTTCTTGGGCGAGGGGTCTGAAGACGAAGCCGGTCCCTCCCCCACTGTTACTGCCACTACAGCGCCCCTTCCAGGAACATCGGACTCTCCAACCCCCGCTTCAGAGGTTTGAGACCTCTGACTTTGTATTTTTCTTTTATTGTAATTTTTCTTTCCCTTTTGTCTTTAAGAAACATCCAATCAATAAAGTTGAATTTTTCGTCGTGGATGGCTTCTCCTCTCTTCCCTCCTCCTTTTTTGTTTTTCTTTCTGCAATGGGACGCGCCTTGGCGCTTTTGTCTCCCGATGGCAGTGTCCCGCCGTAGCGCTTCCCCTACCATGGAGGATCCCGCTGAAGTCCACGATCCAGCATCTGAAGAAGAAAGTTCATCATTTGACGAAGAGGTCGAAGAAGATGGATGGCGAACTCTGCAGGTTGAGGGAGAGCCACTCTGAAGCCACCGCGGAGGCCACCAACTTTCGGAATCTTCACGTGAAGAGAATCATGGAGTACAGCCGGAGGAAGGCGAACTTCGCGAAGGAGCTTGAGGAACACAAGAAGCGCGCCAGCGATCAAATTTGGGCTCAAGCTGTCAAGATCAGTTCTCTCAGAGTGGAGCTGTTGGCTGCCCAGGAGAGGATTGGCCAGTTGGAAGAAAGTTCATCCCGACTTTTGACTCAGGCCGACAGCGATCGGGAGTGGCCGAAGAAGGTCTTCGACCTCCAGCAACAGCTCTAGGATGTCGAGGCGAGCTATGATGCGTATCGGACCGGCTGGCGCAAGCAGGTGGACGAATACAAGGGGAGGCTCAGGATTGCGACCGACGAGGTTGCCCGCCTTCGAAGGCAGCTAGCTGAGGGGGCTCAATCTGCTTCCGCTCGGAATTCCGACGAACTCCAATCCCTGAGAAGAACCGCAGAAGAACTATCGGTCGCTCTTGGGGAGGGAAAGGCCGAGCTGCAGCAATTGAAGATCCAGCTGGTGTACGAGCAGCGGGCAGTCAAGGATGTGGAGGCAGAATTCGAGGTCCTGAGAAAGAGGCATCGAGAGGCGGAGAACGAAAGCCAGTGACTCCATCGGATGTTCCAGGACATGCTGCTGAAAAAGAGAGAGCTAGAAGAAGAAGTTGAAAATCTGAGGCAGTCCTAGATAAGGAGTGAAGCAGATAATTCGAGGTCGGAAGGAGCAGAGCTTCCCTAGGGTTCTTTTTGGCCTTCCGTCTTTCCATGTATATATTTTCTCTTTTGTTGTTTTGTTTTGTTCTTGTGGTTTTGCTTTTCTTCCTTTAGTCTTCTGGGCTTCGTGGTGTATATTTCACGAATGAAATGAAAAGGAGATTTTGTGTTACCTCATCCACGTATTGTATCAAATTATCGTCCGCCGAACTTCTTTTGTCTTTTGACTTGTTCGACGTCGACGTCGTTTGGAGGTGCCCAGTCATTGCCACGTTGATTTGCTTTTCTTGTTGTCCATAGCCGTAGGCTCGAGCTCGGTGGTCCGAACTCCACGTTACCTTGAAGGGGTCATTATTTTCTTGACCTGTGTCGAGAGCCTTCTTAGAGACCGGGGATGTTTGATAGGGACTTCCCATCTTTGTTGAGATGAGGTTCCCTAGGTCTTTGGTGTGGTTTGTTTTTCATCTGTTATCGATATAATTCGTCGCTTTCCTTTTTAATTTTTCTTTTCTTTTCCGAGTGAGGGTCCTCCCCTTGCTTTTTGTGGGGTCGCGTAGAAGTGTAGAGGTGCCATTGAGGGAACTTTTCCCTTTATCTAATTTTATTGGGCAGTCGGGTTTTTGTCATTGTTAGGATGAGGTTCTCCTTCTGTTCTTGACGTAGTCGATCTCAGCTCAGGTTAGGATGAGGTTCTCCTCCTGTTCCCAACGGGGCTGTGGGGGCATATAAGGGTTGTTGCAAGGGCCTCTCCCCCCATCCGGTCTAAAAGAACCGGATCTTCGACTTTGCTCATGTCAGGACGAGGTTCTCCTCCTGTTCCTAACATGGCTGTGGGGGCACATTAGGGCGTTGTAGGACCTCTCCCCCCATCCGGTCTAAAAGAATCGGGCCTTTGACTTTGCTCATGTTAGGGCGAGGTTCTCCTCCTGTCCCTAACATGGCTGTGGGGGCGCATAATGACGTTGTAGGGCCTCTCCCCCCATCCGGTCTAAAAGAATCGGACCTTTGACTTTGCTCATGTTAGGGCGAGGTTCTCCTCCTGTCTCTAACATGACTGTGGGGGCACATAAGGGCGTTGTAGGGCCTCTCCCCCCATCCGGTCTAAAAGAATCGGGCCTTTGATTTTGCTCATGTTAGGGCGAGGTTCTCCTCCTGTAACTAACATGGCCATGGGGGCGCATAAGGGCCATTATATGGGCCTCTCCTCCGATCCGATCTTAAAATAATCGGACTTTCATTTTGCTCATGTTAGGACGAGGTTCTCCTCCTGTTCTTAACATGACCATGGGGGCACTTAAGGGCCGTTATATGGGCCTCTCCCCCGATCCGATCTTAAAATAATCGAACTTTCATTTTGCTCATGTTAGGATGAGGTTCTCCTCCTATTCCTAACATGACCATGGGGGCACTTAAGGGCCGTTATATGGGCCTCTCCTCTGATCCGATCTTAAAATAATCGGACTTTCATTTTGCTCATGTTAGGACGAGGTTCTCCTCCTGTTCCTAACATGACCTTGTTTTGATTGTTTGAAGGGGTTATCCCCAGTCGTAACAAGTCCATGCCAAAAGGAAAAGACATGCAAAGTCGAAAGAAATTTTGATTCAAAGTAAAGTCGTTAGTAATACATTTACAGATTTTTCAAGTCCCATGGTCGTGGAAGGTCTGCCCCTCCTTGAGGTCCTCCGATGATGGAGTTGATGGTCCCGATTGGAGACCGATCTCCGGACTGCTCTTCCCTCCTCGGTGGCTCAGGCTGCGGCAGGGCCCGTGGGCGATCTTCTCTACCCTCAGGCTGGCGCCGAATGAACCTATCGAGTCGACCTTGCCGGATGAGCTCCTCGATCTCGTCTCGGAGCTGGATGCATTCCTCCGTGTCGTGGCCGTGGTCACGATGGTAGAGGCAGAACTTGTTGGGGTTGCGCTTCCTGGGGTGCATGCGCATCCTCTCTGGCCTTGGGAGCTGCTCTCTGACTTCCATCAGCACCTGAGTTTTTGATGCGTTGAGGGGGGCATAGTTGCGGAACCTCCCTGGGGGAGAGCCCCACCGAGCTCGACGCTCCGGACTTCCCTGCCTGCGTGCTCGAGGAGGAGTCTGGACGCGCTTGTGCCCGGGAGGAGTTCGAGAACGTGACCAAGCTTCTCTCGGCTCTTTTTCGACTGCGGACTTACTCGAGTCTTCCACCTGCCGCTCTCTCGCGGTCTCCTCATCCTTCATCTTGAAGGCTTCTTCCGCTCGGGCATACCCTTCGGCCCGAGCCAACAGGTCAGTAAAATTCCTGGGGTATTTCTTCTCCAAGGAGAATAAAAGGTCGTTCTTCTGAAGGTTGCCCTTCAGAGCGGCCATTGCTACCGACTGGTCCAAGTTTCGGACCTCCAGCGCGGCGATATTGAAACGGTTGATGTAGGCTCGAATGGATTCTCCCTCCCTCTGCTTGTTGTTGATGAGGGACTCCGAGCCCTTCCGGGGACGCCGGCTGCTAACGAAATGAGCCATAAACTGGTGGCTCATCTGATCAAAGGAAAAGATAGTATCCGGCTTTAGTGCCGAGTACCAGTTTCTCGCCGCTCCCTTCAAGGTGGATGGGAAGGCTCGGCAAAGAATGGCGTCGGGCGCGCCATGAAGCAGCATCATTGTTTGGAAGGCCTCCAGGTGGTCAACCGGGTCCGAAGTCCCGTCGTAGCTTTCAAACTGGGGGAGCTTGAAGTTCGACGGGATTGGCTCCTGCATGATCATTTGAGAAAAGGGGGGTCAGTACAAATATCCTCACCATAAGCGGGGGGAGCATGGCGGAGTTCTTCGATCCGTCGGTTCATCTCCTGAAGCCTCCGGTCCAGGAAATCTTCTCGACTACGGGTCTTGAGGGTCTTCTGGCAAGATGGAGGTAGAGATCTTTCGGGGGTGGAATCGTGGTCTGATTGGAGGCTTTCCACCCTTGGATTCATCTTCCCGGGAAAGACTGGGCGGCTGGCCCAAGTGGCCCGTCCCACCACCAGATTTTGCAGTTCTGGCGACGCTCTTTCCGGTTGCACTGATGCCTGCGACTGCTGCTGCTGTTGCATGGCCTGCACAGCTTCAGTGAGGCCTCTGACCTACTGCACCAGTAGGTCGAATTGCTCCGCGCCAACCGTCGTTGCCGGTGGAGGGGGTAGAGGCTGGGAGACTGGAGGTGAGGCTGGAGCCTGAGATCTGACCGTGATGGCCGTGGATCGCCGTGTGGATGCTTTGCAGGGAGGCATCGGGCGAAGATCTAGTGGGGGAAGGAGGAGTGGATGTCGGGGAAGGTGACCGGAGGCGGTCCCGTTGAGCGCTCCTTTAAGAATAAGGGTACTGCGAAGATACAGCCCCTTCCTCTAGCGCCAATCCTGTTGGTGCAAAAATCCGCTTGCGTCGGAGAAGCTGGAGTCGAGGGAGTCACGATCGCCATCAGGACCTGCAAAAGAAGTCTAAACTGGAGGTGGGGTTGCTCCGACAAGATCCTCCGACGCTCAAGTCAGTTCTCTGTCTCAACAAGAATGGAGTGCTCGAACGAAAATTTTAGTAGAGTTTTGGGATAGAATTTTTAGCTTAGAGAATAACGTATCTAGGGTTCCCCTTTTATAGGCGGAGGGAGCAACAGACTGATAGCGATGTTTGTAACCGTCTGGCAGTGGGCTGTCCATGGTCAGGAGGAGTTTGTTGCGAAGAGTAGTGGAGTGGAACCGTGGCTATCACCAGGACATGCCACGTGGAGTCTGCCGCGGGGAGTGGAGCGGCGTCCGTTGT
Organism: Elaeis guineensis; assembly: GCF_000442705.2. Lineage (NCBI taxonomy): Eukaryota > Viridiplantae > Streptophyta > Magnoliopsida > Arecales > Arecaceae > Elaeis > Elaeis guineensis. The sequence continues at coordinate 121,123,944 of NC_025994.2, read as the reverse complement.
CGCAACTTGCCAGAGGATGGAGGAATCGCACGGTATCCGTCGCAGAAAGTGGAGTAGGATCGTGGCCATTATTGTGGCCTGCCAGGGAGTGATGGAGCTGCACGAAATCCGTCGCAGGAAGTGGAGCAGTGTCGTGGCCGTTACTGTGGCCTGCCAGGGAGTGATGGAGCCGCGCAGAATTTGTTGCAGGAGGTGGAGCAGAGTCGTGGCTGTTGCTGTGGCCTGCCAGTGGGTCCAGGCCTGTCGGTCGAAGTTCGGCTGGAGTGTCTGATGGAGAGAGGTGGCTAGCCACCCATTTGAGAGGAGCTCGGAGTCCGGCTCTCGTAGGAGTCCGGACGAAGTCTTCCTTCAGTCGAAGTCGGAGACGAGGTCCGACTCCCGTGGGAGTCCAGACGGAGTCTTCCCGCAGACGGAGTCGGAGACGAGATCTGGCTCCCGTAGGAGTCGGGATGGAGTCCACCTGCAATTAAAGTCAGGGGCGAAGTCCGGCTCCCGTTGGAGTCCAGATGAAGTTTACCAGAGTCGAAGTCGGGGATGAAGCCCGACTCCCGTAGGAGTCCGGACGGAGTCCACCTGCAATTGGCGTCGGGGGCGAAGTCCGGCTCTCGTATGAGTCCGAATGAAGTCTGCTTGCAGTAGGAGCCGAGGACGAAGTCCGGCTCCCGTAGGAGTCCGGACGCAGTTCACTTGCAATTGGCGTCGGGGGCGAAGTCCGGCTCCCATAGGAGTCTGGACGAAGTCCACCTGCAATTAAAGTCAGGGGCGAAGTCCGGCTCCCGTAGGAGTCCGGATGAAGTTTACTAGCAGTCGAAGTCGGGGATGAAGTCCGGCTCCCATAGGAGTCCGGGCGGAGTCCACCTGCAATTGGCGTCGGGCGCGAAGTCCAGCTCCCGTAGGAGTCCGGATGAAGTCTGCTTGCAGTAGAAGCCGGGGATGAAGTCCGGCTCCCGTAGGAGTCCGGACGCAGTTCACTTGCAATTGGCGTCGGGGGCGAAGTCCGGCTCCCGTAGGAGTCTGGGCGAAGTCCACCTGCAATTAAAGTCAGGGGCGAAGTCCAGCTCCCGTAGGAGTCCGGATGAAGTTTACCAGCAGTCGAAGTCGGGGATGAAGCCCGGCTCCCGTAGGAATCCGGGCGGAGTCCACCTGCAATTGGCATCGGGGGCGAAGTCCGGCTCCCGTAGGAGTTCGGATGAAGTCCACTTGCAGTAGAAGCCGGGGACGAAGTCCGGCTCCCGTAGGAGTCCGGACGCAGTTCACTTGCAATTGACGTCGGGGGCGAAGTCCGGCTCCCGTAGGAGTCCGGATGAAGTCTGCTTGCAGTAGAAGCCGGGGATGAAGTCCGGCTCCCGTAGGAGTCCGGACGCAGTTCACTTGCAATTGGCGTCGGGGGCGAAGTCCGACTCCCGTAGGAGTCTGGGCGAAGTCCACCTGCAATTAAAGTCAGGGGTGAAGTCCGGCTCCCATAGGAGTCCGGATGAAGTTTACCAGCAGTCGAAGTCGGGGATGAAGCCCGGCTCCCGTAGGAGTCCGAGCGGAGTCCACCTGCAATTGGCATCAGGGGCGAAGTCCGGCTCCCGTAGGAGTCCGGATGAAGTCTTCCTGCAGCCGGAGTTGGGGACGAGGTTCGGCTCCCGTAGGAGTCCGGGCGAAGTCTTCTTGCAACCAGAGTTGGGGACGAGGTCCGGCTCCCGTAGCAGTCCGGATGGGGTCTGCCTGCAGTTGAAGTCGAGGACGAAGTCCGGCTCCCGTAGGAGTCCGGATGAAGTCTTCCTTCATGTGAAGTTAGGGGCGAAGTCCGGCTCCTGTAGGAGCCCGGACGAAGTCTATCTGCAATTGAAGTTGTGAGTGAAGTCCGGCTCCCGTAGGAGTCCGGACGAAGTTTACCTATAAGTGAAGTCGTGGGCGGATTCCGGCTCCAATAGGAGTCCGGGCGAAGCCTGCAGGTGAAGTCATGGGCGGAATCCGGCTCCTGTAGGAGTCCGGACGAAGTCTGCCTGCAATTGGAGTCGTGGGTGGAGTCCGGCTCCCGTAGGAGTCCGGACGAAGTCTGCCTGCAATTGGAGTCGTGGGCGGAGTCCGGCTCCCGTAGGAGTCCGGGCGAAGTCTTCCTGCAACCAGAGTTGGGGACGAGGTCCGGCTCCCGTAGGAGTCCGGACGTCGCGAAGAATCCGATCGACGCTGGCGGGGTCCTGTCCGTCGGCAAAAACTTGGGAGTGTTGCGGAGGCTCGGCCGCCTGAGAGGTTTGAAGAGACGTTGTCGGAGGTCGGAAGTTGGTTGGATCCCCGGAGGGTCACTCCTGTCACGAACTTCGGCTGGGGGGTATTTTATACCCAACATTTCTTATGAGTTTAAGTTTTGGAGATTAATTGGTTAATTAACATTATATGGATGCTTAGATTTGTCAGAGAACCTTGATTGGTATATTTGTGCACAAAAATCTTATGGATCATGTTTAATTTGCCTTCTCTAACCCATTGCCAGGTGATCCGAATAGGAGAAAATAACAAAAAATTATCTTCTAAATCAAGTCGGCCCCTCCTTGCACCCCTGCATCATACCACGACCACCCCACCATCTCCTGCTCATGCGCCCCCCCTCCTCCTGCCGCACCCCCTCCCCTGCCTCTCTGGCTGTCTCCCCCCTCCCCCTGGCGCTCGTGCCAACCGCCCACCCCCCATCGGTCTTCCCTTTCCTCTTCTCCTCACAGGCACTCGTGCCACCCCCCAACCGATCTTCCTTCTCTTCTCCCCCTCACTGGCACTCATGTCACACCCCCCACAACCCTCCTTCCCGTCTTCTTCGTCATAACGCACCCTATGCCCATGCGGCTCCAACACTGTGCCCTCCTCCCTCGCCCATAGTGCTCGGCCCCCACCACACCCCCACTCTCCCACCTCCCCTCCCATGCCTCCTCCACCTTCGATGGTGCCTGTGGCTTCCTACGCCACTACCCCCTACCATCCGTGGTTTCTCCATGCCGCACCCCCCACCGCCATCCCCTCTTGCTCCTCCATCTTCGTTGGCACAGAGAAGATATTTTAAAGAAAAAAAATAAAATAATCTTAATCTTTGAAATATTACAATTGATATTAGAGTAGACATAGTCCATGATTTACATGGACCAAAGAAAATTGCAGCATGGATCTGTTTAAGCTGATCATGATTGAGATGCTTGCGATTAGATTTATGGTATTCGTAATTAGATTTGAATAGAGTTGGATCCTTAATATGGTGGGAATATGAGAGCTTAAATGATGGGAGTATATAAGGACGCATGCAGATGTGCTTGAGCTGACTCAACAATAAGGCGAATGGCTAGGCACGTGTGAGACTTTTTTATAATGCTGTTATGTCAGCTATTGTCATGTGATTTATTGCTTTACATGTTTTTATAATGGATGTTAAGATTTGATTATACATGATTTTTATACATGCTTAAACTATAAATTAAGATCTTCTAGTTTTGAGTATAATTCACTTTTCCTCCTACTTTCTTTTTGCTCATTTTTGAATATTTTGCCTGCAACGACCCAATATTTAATTGCTAAAAAAAATTTTAACTTGTAGAAACCAAAATCTCCAATTTCATAGTAAAAGATAAATACTCATAAGTTCAACAAATTTAAAAAAAAAATCAAAAAAATCAACAACAAGAATTACTTTTTGTGCATAAATACCATATTATCAGATGATATAGTCCCTTTTTATCTTATTTACTTATGCAAGAAGAAACAAATGACATGCACTCTGTTTCTTAAGGCAGATGCAACCTTGATTTTTGATACATTAATATTTCTAAAATATTCTTTTTGTTCACTCAAATTGAGTTCATACAAAGATTATTTATTAAAGTCAATTTAATGAGATCAGTCAAATTAAGTTTTTCTTTAAAAAAAATATACAGAATAACATGATTTTATATAGGATGGGTTTGCGATGCCCAAGACAAATATGAACAACTATCGCTCTAGCCAAAAGATCACTGCAAGAAGAAAATATATGAAGAGAAAAAAATTTGAAGCATTTGCATGTGCGTGCATGCACGTATGTATGTATAGCTAGTGACAAATATATAGGAGCACGAGTACTTTGAATTTTCAATACTTTAATAACCATTAGAAATGATGGCGAATACAATAGACGTTGATGCAAAACATATATAGGAGGCAGCTCATGTTACGATTTTAGATAGAACTGGGAAAATTATTGCAGGCTAAAATTACAAACAACCATATAGCTAATGAGATCCATGTCATGTTGGAGTTACGTTTTCCAATTCCTGCAATTGGATAAGAAGCTTGCATGGCAATGCCACATAGACCATCTGCATCATCGATGCCCCGAAGCAACCTCATATATCCATTTTCACCCCAAGTGATGCCCTATGAACTCTTCAGCAGCCAATATTTAGCGCCATCAGCTTTCTGAGCTATATCCATGTTTGTATGTAATCCTTTAACCATCTTTCCTGGGTCTGTAATTATTCCTTCTTGTGTTTTGTCTGGACATGTTCCTAAGCTCCCTCAACTTTATTCCCTCAGCTGTCTGTAATTTTTTGATGACATGTTCCTGGGTCTATATGACTCAGCCAGAGAGATTTGTCTCAAGTGGGGGAGCAAATCAAGTATGCAGGCTAATGAGATCCATCTATGGATTGAAGCAGATTTTGAAGAACTGGAACATCCGATTTGATATGATAGTCAAAGAATTTGGCTTTATCAAAATTATGGATGAACCACGTGTATATAAGAAGACAAGTAAGAGTGTTATTGTCTTCTTGATTCTGTATGTCGATGACATACTGCTCATTGGGAATGATATCCCAATGATGCAATCGATCAAAACTTGGCTATCAAATAAGTTTTTCATAAAAGACTAAAATAAAGCATCCTATATACTGGGTATAAAGATCTATAGAGATAGATCTAAAAGGATGTTAGGCTTATCCCAGTCACGGTACATAGATCTCATATTAAAGAGATTTAATATGGAGGCAAGTAAGAAAGATTATTTGTCTGTAAGTTATGGTATACATCTCTTTGAGAAAATATGTCTTAAAGACACCAGAAGAGAGGAAAAGGATGAATGAAATCTCTTATGCTTCGGTTGTAGGATCAATTATATATGGCATGCTATGTACCAAGCCTGATGTAGCTTATGCTTTGGGCATAGCTAGTAGATTTCAAGCTGATCTAAGGAAGGATCATTGGAAAGCAAATGATAGCAAATCAATATCAGGATATGTGTTTATCCTAATTGATGGGGCAGTGAGTTGGAAGAGTTCCAAACAGCAGATAGTAGCTGACTCAACTACTGAGCCAAAGTATGTTGCTGCTAGTGAAGCCATTAAGGAAGCTATCTGGATGAAGAAACTCATTATGGATTTAAGAGTCATTTCTAAGATTGAAGGATCGGTGTCACTCTATAGTGATAATACTGGGATCGTTATTCAAAATAAGGAACCTAGGTCTCATTATAGATCCAAGTACATTCTCAGACATTTTCAACTCGTTAAAGATAAGATGTTGTTTTTGAACGAGTAGATAGAAAGAACAATATAGCAGATCTATTCACTAAGCCCATACCATAGCAGCTATATGATCGCCATCTTAATTGTATAAGATACAAAGACGATTGGCTTTAGTGCAAGTGGGAGATTGAAAGAAGAGTGCCCTATAAGCCAATCGTAAGTCTGTTGTGATGGAACTTTCTTTAAAATTTTTCAACTCATGAAATGACATTTATTATTTGAGGCATTGATTAATCATATTAGCTGCATTTTAATATGTCTAAGATTATGATGAACCCCAAAGATTAGGATAATGATTTTAGGAGACATGAATGGGTATGCTAGTGAGACCTAAAATCTTAAAATTCTAATCTTAAATATTTCTGATCGTAGGAGCATTGAGTCGGAGATCAATATTTCAGATAGACTGGCACATCCTATGTATGCTCTATGGAGAGGGTGGCAAATCTCACTAGCCACTTGTATGAGACACTAATACAAGGATGTGGGTGCTCATTTGAGAAATGAGTCCATTGAATTGACTCGATGAAAGAGAACATCTAATGGAAGTCTTATTTATATGTCAAAGATGGTTCTCTAAGTGGGAGTTGTGCAAGTGATCCTTAGACCTGAAACCATCATGAAATCTTGTGCACATGAACCCATATTTTGGTTCATATCCAGGCATGGCATTAAGACATGTATGGGGTGTTCTGGATATGGTGGAGTATGTATGAAGGTTGTGAGTAGGTCAATATGGAATCGATCACTCTTAGTAAGAGGAGATCGCAGAATCGATCACTCCTAGTAAGAGGAGATCGCATCCTGTGTATTCTCAATCCTAGATGACTCAGAAAAGTCTTTTGGCCAAAAGTAAGAAGAAGATTAGAAAGAGTTTCTAATGCTTCTTCATTGGAGTCATTATTGGTTCTGCCTCCCATTTCATCAAAAAAAAAAAAAAATAGTTCCATCAGCTGTTGTCCCGTAGGCGGTGGCAGTGACAGCATGGTCCAGATTAGTTCCACAATTACCCGTGAAGTCACTGCCGGAACAAAACCGGAAGTTTCTCCTGCTATACCCTCGATGGCAACAGAAACCGGCTGTTTTGGTGACTCACTGTTCTTAGGTACATCTTCGTAGTCGCTGATAGCGGCTGCAACGGAAGAAGATTTGTTGATGTCACAGGGTTCCATGCATCCTTCGCCATGTAAGGATAATTAGCTTCCGTCCTTATCCCACCATTGCTGATCATGATGAATTTAAATGCATCATCCACTGGGCCCCCACCGCATCGTCCAACGAGTTGCTGCTCCGTTAAGGAGGTCAATATTTGCCGGTGCTAATCTGAATGAACCCTTCGGTAGCCGTGACGGCAGAAAAGCCCAACAAGGTATCCTATCCTATTTCATTTTATGTTGTTCATCAGATGATTAGTGATTAGTTTGTTGGATTTAACTCTTAATATAGCCTAATTATTCTTTAGCCATGTGTAACTCTTTGGATCAGCCATATATACTGAATCAATTACAATAAGTCCAATTAATTAAAATATTCTATTCCTAATCAGATATGGACTGGAGTTTAACTCTAATTAAGAATTAGATTTTTGATGAGACAAGACAAGTGCATGTATAAATAGAGATGGCTTGATCCATTTCTCCAACTCTCAGAAGAGTGTGAACGATTCATATCAATTGTCCATATTAAAGAAGAGGGTGAGGAGAGAGAAGACTTGACGCTTCACGGAAGAAAACCACACATTTTGTGGGCTACGGGATCATCATATTGGATACACGATGATGCAAAGTATAATTGTCTATAATTATTTTATTTTTTACATGAATATTACAGCACGATCCAGACATAAAAATTTTAAATTATCTAACATCATTAACCACTAGGCACATACAACACATCATTCTTTAAAAGGCCTACATTTGGATATTTTATCTAATTACCACATTATTGGTCTTGATCTTTGATCGTACCACTCTTTTGCTCCTCCAATCCATGCTAGGAAGCATGTTTGTTCCGTTTGCATATTTGAGGGACTGGCTTAAATCCGATGTAAGAGGCATTGAACACCTCAGCAATGAGATTGGCAAATAAATCTTCATGTGGCTGCTTTCCCAGCCTCTGTTTATTCTCTCTCAAAAAAAATGGAGAGATCGACAAATTGGTTGAGTGCAAGTATTTTTGCGATCACCAGTTTGGCTAATGGATTCAATATAACCGGCGTTGGCATTAAACACTAGAAACTTGGCGCTCCTTTTCTTTATCTTTGCACACATATCTATACTATATTATTGTGATATAAGAGAGCGGACATCATCAGTCCTACATTGGTTATAAGCCAAGAAGACTCTCTTTATGTAGGAAGAAATCATTTTTTCTAAATGAAACATCTTTTAGATTGAAATTTGGAAGAACAAAATTGTGACACCAATGGACTAGAGCAGACAAATATCTCACGTCGCTGGCCACGCCTCTTTGGACAGAGCTTGCTAGCTTGCAAGGAGTTTGGAAGCTTGCAAATGGGTCGTATGGACGTCATTCCGAGCGACATCACATCACATGTTTGCCAAAGCGTAATGAGCGACCAAGGGCGCGACTACGATTTGTTGATTTGCTGGATTAATTCTCCAATTTGGGCCGTTCATCACGCTTTATTTTGGAAAACATACGTGTGATGCGGGTCAACCGGTTGAGGGATTTAATACGCTCCATTGAACCTGGCCAGAGCCTCTTCCTTCACGCCGAGCGGTGAATTGCATGAAATGGGTCTAACTCAATGGATTTTGCTGCTTACCGTTGCGACCGAGTAGTGCAAACGGATTACCAATTGGGATTTTAGCAGTGCCCCACCCACCTATAACTTTTTGATTGTAAGCGTGCGTACAAATTCATGTACTCTCCTTTAACATGCAGGCCAGTGTAGCAAATCGCAGTTATCGCTCGTGTAACCTACTCGGGTTTTTGAGAACAATAACAGGAGCATCACCTAATAAGATAAAGTATCAGATAAAATGTTTGGGAAACGATATTACTATGGCTTAAAGTGTGGTTCTCCCCTAGCATGCGGAAGGGATATGCAACTAACGGTCACAAATCTGTTTTATGTTTTATAGCGTGACATATCAGATAATGCAATCATTGGTATATGAGAGATTTTTGGGTTGCTAATGTTCTGCATGATTTTTGTTTTACAATTATAGCGATGTTAGATCAATGATTTTAATGCTTAAAAATTCTATCTTAGATTGAAGAGGGAAAAAATCAAGAAATCTTGACCTACGAATCCGCATAACTAAAGTTTATCTTGAAGAAGTCAAAGCACATAGACTATTATGAAAACCACAATAATGAGTAATAGATATCAAAGCAAACCAACGGTCCAATCCGGCCTGGCAATTGAAATGTCTATTCCTAAATATATAACCATTAAATTATTATGCAAAGAAGAATTTATGTTAAGCCTAATTTACGTTTTTGATATGTTTCTTATGAGTTTAAGTTTTGGAGATTAATTGGTTAATTAACATTATATGGATGCTTAGATTTGTCAGAGAACCTTGATTGGTATATTTGTGCACAAAAATCTTATGGATCATGTTTAATTTGCCTTCTCTAACCCATTGCCAGGTGATCCGAATAGGAGAAAATAACAAAAAATTATCTTCTAAATCAAGCAAACATCAAACATAATAACCAACTAATATCTTAGATTCATTGACCACACAAAGCAGCCTCGTAGTACAACTGCAAATAGGAGCAAGTCTCAACACTACAAGATGACTTCGCCTAACAAAGCACTAATACATATAAGATATTACATGACATAGATATTATTCTCTCTCTTTTATTTTTTTCAATCTTTTTTTTCTTTTCGTAAAGATTCCTCTAAGTTATTAGTAAGGTGTCATAGGACGTAGAAGATCGTTGAATTTATGCTGTTGGGTAAGAAGCAAGCTTGGCAATACCACAAAGCCCTTCCGGTGCACTAACGTCACGCTGGATGCGCATGTATCCTTTCTCACCCCAAGTTGTACCCCACGAATTCTTGAGCAGCCAATATTTGGTCCCATCCTCAGCTGTCCCGTAACCAATAGCAGCCACAGCATGGTCCATATTAGTTTCACATGGGCCCGCGAAGATGCCACTGGAGTAGTGCTGGAAGTCTTGCCCACCACCATCAATGCCAACTGAAACAGGCTGCTTTGAGACTGCCTGTAAGAGCGAGGACTCATCATTTACGGGCACGTTCTGGTAGCCGCTGATGGTAGCTGCCGATGATGATGCCTTGTTGGTGTCACAAGTGCCATCAGCTGCCATGTAAGGATAATTCTCTTCAGTTGTTATCCCTCCATTATCAATGACGTATTGGAAGGCACGAGTCATGAATCCCCCGTGGCATCCTCGGTTTCCATCTTTGACGTCACAGTCTACAAGTTGTTGCTCCGACAAGGAGACCAAGTTGCCATTGTTGATTTGAGTAATCCCTTCAATGGCTGCTACAGAGGAGAATGCCCAACAGCACCCTACATACATGTTGTTGGTTAGATGACTTGTTCGATGTTACTTGGTAACATCTTTCATGTATCTTGCTATTCTTTAAATTTAAATAACTCATCGGAAGTTTCTGAGAAGAATAACCCACGGTACATTATATATATCTTACCACATGAGCCTTGATTTTTGACAGGAGTAACTGCACCTCTGGTTCTCCAGTCCATGCTGTCAGATACGTCGGTCAAGTTGGCATACTGAAAGCTTCCTGTCGCGGACTTTGTAAGGCGCATGGGCTTGAATCCAAGGTGAGAGGCCTTGAACTCCTCGTTGGTCATGTCAGCAAACTGGTTGAGACCGAGCTTATACTTGCGATTGCCGGCTCTATTGACAGACTCGATGTAGTTGCAGTTGTCTTTAAAGATTTGGAATCGTCTCTCTTTTTCTGCTGCATCCTTGTAGACTCGCCCATATTGAGCCATCCACTGCTCGTGCCTTGTCGACATGGGCACGTCAGCAATGCCACGAGCCATGGCTCCAAAGACCCAAACACCTAGGACTATCAATGCAAGCACAAAGCATCGGTGAGCCATTGCTGTGGAAAGACTTTGGAACGGTTCTGCTAAGTGGGTTGAGTGGCAATTTAGAATTGGAGGGGATGTGGGCAAAGAGCTAGGGTGACGAGTGTTTATATAGAAGTTTGGCTTGGAAGAGACCTGAAATTTTGTGTGTCCTCTCGACGCATAATCACACGTCTTCCAGAGCGTGATGAGCGGTAGCTGATTTCGCTGAACGTAGACATCTCGCTCGTCCAATATTGTTGTGCGCCCGCTCAATGCTCTTTAGAAAACGTGTGACGCACTTCAGGAGAAGACCGGCCGAGTCGCTTCGTGGGCCACAATATAGCGATCCAAACGAGAGTTGCGCCCCAAATTTGGCCCGAGTTGCTATCAGTGGCCTCTAAATTTTGCGTAACGAGTCTTTACGCGGACCGGTTTGCGCTGCCAAGTCGATCAAATATTTGGTAAACAGGCGGTGGGTCATTGTGAAGTCACAGTCATGCACCAATGACAATAAAGAAGAGGAGTCCACAACGTGCAAGGAAGACGTAAGGTAATTCAGCATCTTAACTAGGTGATTTAATAATAATATTGAAGGAGACTACCGGAACCATGTAATATTGTCAAGTTTTTTTTTTTTTTTTTGGGTAAGGAATATTGTTAAGAACCATGTTATATTGTCAGGTGTTGGGGGTGTTGCAAAGATAATGTGAAAACAGATGTTTACTACTCATGTGTGAGTCCTGTACAAAAGATATATACATGATCTCTATATACAACAAACACAGACGATTGACAGCACCCGAATTTGGTTAATTAGTCGATAATTTAAATGCTGATGGTAGTTGTACTTGCATTTTTTATCTCAATGGAGGGATTGATAAGAGAGATGGATTCTTTATTTTTACCTATGATGCAAGCACTTCATTTGCGAGTGACTTATTAGATTAAAAAAAAAAAGGAACTAAATCAATGCAACCTCCGCAGAATCTGATTCATAGATTCTTGATATGTACATGG
>NC_025994.2:121102348-121104848 GCF_000442705.2 Elaeis guineensis | reverse complement strand
TGTGACTTAATAGGGAGCAGTCAAGGGACATCTCGTGACTTAATAGGGATAGAATGCTACTCCTTTTATAGGCTTCTTTCCCTCCCTCCATCATGCGATAATGGGGTGGAGCAATATCTTCATGGGCGGTGGCGCTCAGCTTCTCAACCAAGGCCACCACTTGTCATTTGAGAGGTGGAGCCATCTTGCAAGCTTCGTATTAGCTTGGGAGGTCTATGGAAATATGTTCTATTATTGAATAATTTAAATCTTCCTCAAAGCGCATCAGACTCATACAGTTGGCATTAATGGTACATGATATTACATAAATTATAAAAAAATTTTAGGTGTCCCTACATTTCGCTTCTTCTGATACATTATGATTGAGCTTTTATTTTATTCTTGTCTTCTTTCCACTAGATTTTCAGTAAGATTCTGTGATTTATTTTTCTTATATTTTCATTTGAACATGTGGGACTTGACACCAAACATAGATCTTTTGACAAAACTTCCAGCAGAGATTTGAAACTGCCCTTGCCGACTTGATCGTGAGATACTTGTGCTTAAAAATTTTTTGATCATCGGATTTCGGAGGCTGCAATATCAGTATATCATCACGGGATATGGTGAATGTTAGAAAGACCTTTCTGCTGTCATCTATTTTGTTTGTTATTTTTATTCTATATGATGCTTGGTGCACCGTCATTGTAATACTTTACTCATCCAAAAACTTTAAATTAATTTTAATTTGATAATATATACATTCAAACTATATAATGTTTGCATGAAACTTCAAATTATTTTTAATTTGATGATATATACATTCAAACTATATAATATTTTATTTCTTTTAATTCATTTGTTGATGATATTTATGTTTTAAAATGGAATGAAACAGAAGACCGATGAATCATTCAAGCATTGTTTAAAAAAAAATAAGCCAAAAAAATTGAATGAGACGGAGGAACCTGACAGGAAGAAGCATGAGGATGCCTATATGGAGTATGTAGACGCCTTTGTTTTAGGTTCCTTTGGCAATCTCTTTGATTTTAAGTTTAAAATTTATTGATTTTTATTAACCCTTGTTCTATGAATGAAGGAGGAATAAGAGGATGCGAGTCCTCTGTTCTGTGAAGAAAAAATTTTGGAGAAGATACCTTCATGCATGATTGTAGGCGCCTACATCTTGATTGTAGGCGCCTACATCTTGATTGTAGGCGTTTACAATCAAGATGTAGGCGCCTACAATCATGCATGAAGGCACCTTCTTGAAGGTTTTTTCTCCAACCCGCATCTTCTTCTTCCTCTTTCTTTATTTATGGAATCAGATTAATAAATCAATAATATTTAAACCTAAAATTAGAGAAAAAAATTTTCAAAAAGATGCCTTTCATGCATGATTGTAGGTGCCTACATCTTGATTGTAGGTGCCTACAATCAAGATGTAGGCATCTACAATCATGCATGAAGACGCCTACACTTTCTAAAGATTTTTTTCTTCAATTTTAGGTTTAAATTTTATTAATTTATTAATTTTTATTCCATAAATGAAGAAAGAGAAAGAAGAAGATGCGGGTTAGAGAAAAAATATCTTCATGCATGATTGTAGGTGTCTATATCTTGATTGTAAGCGTCTACAATCAAGATGTAGGCACCTATAATCATGCATGAAGATGCTTGAAGGTTTTGTTCTTTGACCCACATCCTCTTCTTCCTCCTTTTTCATTCATTCACAGAATAGGGGTTAATAAATTAATAAAAATTAAACTTAAAATTGGAGGAAAAAAAATCTGTGCTTAATGTATGATTGTAGGCGCCTATAATCATGCATGAAGACGTATTCCTAAGATTTTTTTCTCCGATCCGCATCCTCTTCTTCCTCCTTCATTCATTTAGGGTTAATAAATCAACAAAAGAACCTAAAACGAAGGTACCTACATGGAGCATGTAGGCACCTACATGCTTCATGTAGGTGCCTAAAGCATATAGGCACCTACATGGAGCATGTAGGCGCCTACATGCTCCAAGTAGGCACCTGGAGCATGTAGGTGCCTACATGCTTCATATAGGCACCTTTATTTCATGTTTCTTCAATAATTTTTTCAATTTTATGTTTAAATTTTATTGATTTATTAACTCCTATTTCATGAATGAAGGAGGAAGAAGAAGACACGGATCTCCTATTCTGTGGAGAAAAAAATTTTCAGGAAGGCGCCTTCATGAAGATAGATACAAGTTATATTTTTCATGTAAAAGAAGGATAACCTTTCTTTATGTGAATCCAATTCACTTTAAGTCGTCCATTTAAAGCTCTGAAAGCTATCCGAAATCCATCACGATGAAAAGATAACAATAGATGACAGTAGTTTGCAGGCAAGAAAGCTCCTTCATAATAGTAGACCACTCTGAACCGTCTTCCGATAAGCCCCCCCACCCATGCCTCCTCTCTTCTTCTCTCTCCCCCCATCCACAATCACTATCTTTCGATAACCCCCCACCCATGCCTCCTCTCTTCTTCCCT
>NC_025994.2:121077348-121097348 GCF_000442705.2 Elaeis guineensis | reverse complement strand
TTTTATGTTGCTCATGGAGAGATAGAATGAGAAGAAAGGAGGCAATTAATGCCTTTGTCAGACTTGATTCAAAAATCTTTCCTCATGTCTTCGACCAATGCCAAAATATCCTAACAGAGTCTTTGAGAGAGAAAAAGAGAGAAAGCCATAAACCCTCTTTTTTAAATGGGATGACGTGATAACACAATTATGAGATTTCTTGGAGACTAACAACTAAAGCCAGAGGCTAGAGGCTGATGTTGGGATCGGTAGCCAGTGCAAGGGCCAAGGCCACCACACAGCCCGTAGACCGAGGTGGGGATCAGACAAGCATAGAGGGTGTGAGCATCCGCAAACAGAAGCTTACGTGATGTAGCTTCTCCTTGCTTTTTATCTCTACCACCTTTTCTCTCTCCAACCTCATCTTCTTCTTCCTTCATCTTTGCTCATGATGGAACATGAGAAAAAGAGAGGCAATTAATACCTCTATTAAATTTATATGACCACCTTCTCTCTTTCTTTTTGTCCTGTCATGATGGCCATAGATGGGATAGAGGAAGAGGCAATTAAAGCAACCTGTTGGAGCCAAGGCAATTCTCAAGGGATATTCATGGTTGGTAAGGCAGCACAGGAGCCCTCTAGGCCTCACGTCTTCAGTCGATACAGAAATCTCTTTAACACTAGCCCCTCTACTCTCGAGCCTGAATCATAGCTGGGTTGGGCGAAGGGAGTATCACAAATTTGCCAAAGATGTGCCAAGATTATCCTTCCACTTCGGATTTTGAGGGTGTTATTGTTATTCAAGGTGTGCGCATGATAGAGCGGAGATCTTCATTCCATCGTCGAGAAGCAGGGTTCCTAGTTTCGTCGCTGAAAAATAAGGATTGGACTCGGCGGCATTTATGCTTTGTCGAGGCCCTTTTCCATCTTCTTCACTGAAAAGCAAAGTTGGGGCTCGGTAATAGACCTGAGCTCATTTGAGGTCTTGAAGGCTTTACTATCCTAGAGTTTAATTCTGTATTTATCAAGAAACTGATCACACTTGTCATGGATTTGAGTAGAGAAAAGGAAATGGCATCTGTCCTGTTCTCCATATATAGAAATCTTTGAGGATCCACAGAAGATACTACTCTAGAGATTTTAGATGCCTCCAATGAATGGGTGGAGCTTGATACAGGCCGAAATCGACCTTATCGGTGGTTCTACTCACTAGAATCTTAGAATTATGTACATGTATTGAGATTTCTGTCTACAGCATATATTGTATGATGCAATCCTCGAACCGCTGTTTTGGCTCTTATAGCACAAATATGCTGCTTTGATGCAATTACTCTTGAGAATAAATTCAACTTGCTGACTTATCCATTGTAAAGAGCAGCTGGGGTTAATGTTAATTATAGCCCGATAGTTGCTGGTCCAAAAATGGTTGGCTTACACTTCTAATATCCACTGTTGTTAAACACAGTGCATCCTAAGATCGACTGATCGGAGGGATCCGGCACCGTTCAGGTTCAGGCTTGGATGATTGCCATCGGATGGGAATTGATGCTGCCAGGAAGCAGACTTGTTGGTGGCTGACCTTGGTACCGCTTGAGATGGATCGAGCAACGGGCATCGATGACGTTGAATAGGATCACAAAATCAACCTGCAAGAATTAAGGTTCAGTGGTACTGGCAGGGTTTGAGGCTGTCGAGAGCCGGATCGGTCGACGGGGTCCTAGGTGTTAGTATTGATTGGGACGCATGCGGGGAGGAGCCCTGTCGCGAGACAAATGAAGAAAGGGCGATGGGGGTAGAGCTGAAAATGGGCTCAGGCCGGCCCGAAGCCCATCAGGCCGATCGGACTTTGGGCTAGGTCCAAAACAGTTCAAGTTGGGTTTGAGCTGAATTATAGAGCCAATTTATCTTTCGGACTAGGCACAAATATAACCTTGTTCCAGTCCGGATCCGGTCCGAAGATTTGGAACCATCGCTCCTTCTCTGCATTTTTGGAGAGCGAGCATTTTTTTGGAGGGAGAGGAGGCGTACCTTTAGCTATTGGAACATTTATCTATTGAAACATTTATCTATTTGGAACCGGCCCGCTGCATTTAGCTATTGGAACATTTATCTTTCCAGCTTTATTGACAGAATCGACGTATTCATAATTGTCCTTGAAGATTTGGAACCGTCGCTCCTTCTCCGCTGCATCCCTGTAGACCCGTCCATATTGAGCCATCCACTGCTCGTACCTTTTCGAAATGGGCACACCAGTGGCATGAGCCGTGGCTCCGAAGACCCAAGACCATGAATGTGAGCACAAAACACTGGTAAATCATTGCACTGGAAAGACTTTGGGAATGATGCAGGTGCTAGGTGCTTAAGTGGCTATTTGATATTGGAGGGGATGGGGACACAGCCACGGTGGCTCGAGTGATAATATGGAGGGTTTGGCTTAGAAGAAACCTGGAACTTTGTTCGTCCTCTTGACGCGCATCACATGTCTTCCAGAGTTTGATGAGCGGTAGCCGATTTGGTTGAGCATACACACTCGCTGGAAGACGCGTCGTGCGCTTCAGAAGAAGACCCGAGTCGCCTAGTGAGCCACAATATAATTGTACCAAATGAGAATTGCACCCCTAATTTTGGCCTGGGTTGCTATTAGTCGCCTCTTGATTTTTGTACATCACATCTTGTTGCATTTGAACGAGTCTTTCCATCCGGCCTCTGGTCCTTTTTCTTTTTCTTGATTAAAAAAAAAAAATCTTGGGCTAGCTTGCGATGATTTGCTAAAACAAAGAAGGTAAAGAGAGGGGAAAAAAAAAGGGGAAGAATAAGATGAAGAAGATGATGACTATCTTATGCAATTTTTATGGACGATGCAGAGCGGTTCATACCACCAAGTCTATCAAAAATTTCATTTTCCTTTTTCATCTTTATTTCAGCATTAATTTTTGGATATATCTAACTTGCAATCAAAAACATCAACCACTACAACAAAGGCTCATGCTATTATCAAAAACATCGACCACTACAACAAAGGCTAAAGAAGCTTGACCTTAAAATTCATATTACATGGGAAAGAAACCAACGAATTTTCAAATTTGAAACAGTTTCATCGATAGAGATATAGAGATTGGTATTATTTCTACACCGAGACTAGAGCTCAACTGCCAAAAAGGAAGTATGCAAGTAGATTCTTGCGATTCTCCAACAGTCTTTGACGTGACATCCCAATATCTTGAGTAACCACGTCTCATCCCGGAGCTTGTCATTAACAAACTATTGCAATCCGTTTGATATTAAAAGAAATACGGTTCAAAGAGTTGGACAAAGAAAAGCCTCGATAGTCGAAAGCTTGTTAATCACAACATGCAGATTCTGTAAAGTATCAAGGTGATCCTTCTTTAGTCTAGCAATGGGGTGAAAAGTTACCCCTGCTTCATCAACTTTTCCTTTTTTTTCCTATGTAATACCCAACTCTAGATTACTTGCATTTGGTACATTGATCAGACTACATTAATGCCATGGAAATCACTTAAGTAATATAATACACCACATTGATCAGACTACATCCTCGCTCGTCAACACTACATAATAAAGCTGAACTTTGAACTTAGATTTTTACTATGCCTTTTTTTTCTTTTTGAAGGAGAAAGTTTCGTTTGTTTCTACGTTGATGGCAAGAAGCTTCATTGGGACACTACCCTAGGTCACATGGCACGGGACCACAAAAGTCCGGCTTCAATCCAAGTATAACGGTACAAATTAAATTCAAAATGGGTGGGCACGGATTCAACAAGAACCACAGCAGAAAAGACCGGCAGCCAATTCTTTCTAACAAAGTATTATAGTGGCAAAAAAATCCACCGACAGTATAGCTGGAAGAATGTTTGCTCTTTGTCAGTCAGACCACGCCTTAGATATTTTTGAAATTTGGACTAGTCATATATACCATTCTACAAGGAAATAAGTATAGCCAGGTCTCTGCTTTTGGACAATGCCTTAGCATCGCCTTGAACTAGTCATAAAAAATCAACTTGCCCTTTCACTGAGGGAACTCATCTCGGTCATATATAGGCTTTCTCAGATGTTGGGTTCCCTTGGCCGGACGCATCGACTGCTTGTGACAAAAATTGACTTGGAAAGAGATAGACTAGCATGATGGCAATATTTTGATAAAGGGCCAAATATATATATACAGCTTTATCTCTGCATGTTGCGAAGTTATTTCCATTTTTTGAATCCTATAACATCCAGATTATGATAGAGATATTTTACTATTAATCCCAGAATTCTTTCAGCATAACATATTAAAAGATTTTTTTTTTTTTGGTTGATTATTAAGGGAATCTAGATGATTCTTTGTTTTTGTTCTATGTTTATTTCGTTAGTTGAGATGCAACCTTTTTTTTTAATATAAAAAAAAGAGATTTTTTTTTTCTTTATCAAAAGTTGCATATATAAGCTTACATGCTGAGCAGTACATGTCAAACAATATGATTTGATATGTTAAGTGAAATTTCTTGTTGATAGAAGTGATCTTTAATATTCTCTTTCTCAGGAAAAGTGAATTTGATTTATTGATGAAAAACATGGAAATGCTTATGCATTAGTTTTTGATGTGGACTAGCTCCCATTCTATGGTAGCCTGGTTGGTGTTTGGCACCTATGCCATTAACGGACTAATTTGATGTTATGCATTAAATTAGTTATAGTTTTTTGGATGGTATGTATCAATTTGGCTGTGACATACCATGCTTGCTCATGAAGTTCACTCACAATATACCAAAAAATTTACAAGAAATCATAGTTGATGCTAGGTCTCAACATGTGATCCAAATTAGGCCGAGCCCGGACCCAGGGCCCGGCTTAAGACTCGATTGGACGTGGATCTAGGGTCTGAGTATTACTTACAAAATTAATGTGGGTTCGCAAAGTTTTATCCAAGGTGCCACCGACCAGGCTCATTAAGTCAACATTGCTCGGTCCCAACCTCACCCTAGTCTATGACATGTACTGAGCAGAGACCAAGCTAGCAGCCTGCAAATTAGATCTAACCAGCAAGACTCAGCTCTTCAAGTTGACATGGCTCTCCTCAATTCACAGCTAGACTCGAGATAGAGTTTTGGATTTGAAGCCAAATGACATTCCTACTAGTATTTTTTTTTTGAAAAAAGACGGGCAACTTAGGAGCCACATTCGAAATGGTAAACCTCATTTGTTAAATCTATGTTCTCAATTGATCAATGCAGTCTATGATGATAAGATTGTCAATAGATTAAATCAGAATTTAAATTTTCATACATAAAAAAGCATAAAGGAAAAACTTTATTTCCTTTTTTTAATTTTATCTAAGCAAACCCGCTTCATGAAGAGATCATATTGTGAAGAATCAATCCAAGCCTCAACAAGCAAACAAAGTATGAGATGAACATATATGCTATAATGTTGAAACCCAGATTTGTGTAGAAATCCAAGATCACATCATGACTTACTTAAATGAAGTTCGAGTACAATTTCATGCTTCAAATTTACATTGAAGAAATGGTGGCATGATTGAAATTAAGACTGATCCATAAACACAAGCTGGTACCAATCGCCAATATCATACAGAAATAGGAGAGAGTTTCCGAATTCATGCAGTTGGATAAGAAGCCTCCATGGCAATGCCACAGAGCCCTTCAGCCGCATCAACATCTCGTTCCATCCTTATGTATCCGCTCTCACCCCACGACTTACCCCATGAGTTCTTCACCAGCCAATACTTAATCCCATCGGCAGTCTTCCCGTAGCCAACAGCAGTAACACCATGGTCCAATTCAGTTCCACAGGCACCAGTGAATACACCACTTTTATACAACTGAAAGTCCGAGCCACCGGCATCAATGGCAACTGACACAGGCTGGTTGGCCACAGCCTTCAAGAGGGCTGACTCGCTGTTTGAAGGGACATCTTCATAGCCACTGATGGTGGCTGCACTAGAGGATGCCTTGTTGGCGTTGCAAGTGCCATCCGATGCCTTGTAAGGATAGTTACTCTCTGTTGTTAAACCTCCATTGTCAATAATAAATTGGAAGGCATCATCCATTAGACCACCATTGCATCCTTGGTCCTCACCATTAACGTCACAATCCACAAGCTCTTGCTCCGACAAAGAGATTAACTTGCCGGTGCTGAGTTTTGTGATACCTTCTGTTGCCGCCACAGCAGAGAAAGCCCAGCAGCATCCTATTGCGATTGCATGCATCCGATATTAGTTAACCAGTTAATGCGATGTTAATCAAAGAACTAGAACTAACTCGTACTCGATGTGACCAGAAATTTTTTCATTACCACATTCGCCTTGATCCTTGATGGGAGTGACTGCACCCTCGGTCCTCCAGTCTATGCTGGTGGGCGCGGCTGTCACATTTTGGTACCTGAATGTCTTGGCTGGCTTCATGATCTTGGGCTTGTATCCATTGTGAGATGCTTTGAACTCCTCGTTGGTTAGGTCTGCAAATTGGTTGATTCCAAGCTCGTATTTTCGGTCACCAGCCTTGTTGACAGACTCGACGTACTCCACGTTAGCCTTAAAGATTTGGTACCTGTACTCCTTCTCAGCTGCATCCTTGTATTCTCGTCCGTATTCAGCCATCCACTGCTCGTGTCTTAACCTCATGGGCAAGTCACCGATTGAACGGGACTTGGTTCCATAGGCCCAAATAGCCAAGATGGCCAAGGTAATCCACAAGCATTGGTGGCTAAAATAAGCCATGGGGCTGTTCAGCTGTGGCAAAACTAAGAACCGATTTAGGTGGTCGATGAGGCTGTGAAGATGCACTAACATGGTTCGAGTTTATATAAGGGTTGGAGCAGGGGAATTCCGTTAGAGCGCAGCAGATAAAGACTTGCTACGTGCTCCTACCAAAAAAAAAGGACTTGCTACGTGCCGTGGAGATAGAAACGAGGGGGATGGGTTGACCAATCATACAATTTATAATAACTGGAACGTACCGTGCGGTCTGTTGTCTAAGTTGCAATTTCTTTTATTTTGCGGGAGTGGGTTGCATCCTACACAGGTTCTTCTTGGCGGATAGCTTCATCCACGTTGGGCATCAAATATAGAACTTATGGGGTCCAACATGCATCACAAGCAGATCTTTTGAAGATCCATATATTTCGTCTGATTTCCACTATATATTGGTATGATTTTGTTTATACGATCAAGAAATCAAAATAATGACTTTTAACTAGTGTTTTTGGATGCAATCGGAGATATTATAATTGATATTAGAGCAGACATGGTCCATGACTTATATGGATCAAAGAAAATTGTAGCATGGATCTATTTAAGCTGATCATGATTGAGATGCTTGCGATTAGATTTATTGTATTCGTAATTAGATTTGAAATGATTTGGATCCTTAATATGGTGAGAAAATGGAAGCTTAAATAATGGGAGTATATAAGGACACAAGCAGATGTGCTTGAGCTGACTGAACAACAAGACGAACAGCTAGAGACGTGTGAAACTTTTTTATAATGTTGTTATATCAGCTATTGTCATGCAATTTATTGCTTTACATCTTTTTATAATGGATGTTAAGATCTGATTATACATGATTTTTATATGTGCTTAAACTATAAATTAAGATCTTCTAGTTGAGTATAATTCACTTTTCCTCCTACTTACTTTTTGCTCATTTTTGAATATTTTGCTTGCAACGACCCAATATTTAATTCCTAAAAAGATTTTTAACCTGTAGAAATCAAAATCTCCAATTTCATATTTAAAGATAAATACTCATAAGTTCAACAAATTTAAAAAAAAAATTCAAAAAAATCAACAACAAGAATTACTTTTTGTGCATAAAGACCATATTATGAGATGATATAGTCCCTTTTTATCTTATTCACTTATGCAAGAAGAAACAAATGACATTCACTCTGTTTCTTAATGCGGATGCAACCTTGATTTTTGGTAGATTAATATTTCTAAAATATTTTTTGTTAGCTAAAATTGAGTTCATACAAAGATATTTATTAAAGTCAATTTAATGAGATCAATCAAAGGTTTTATCTTACAGAAAAGAAAAAAAAAAAAAAAATATATATATATATATATATATATATATATATATAGAGAGAGAGAGAGAGAGAGAGAGAGAGAGAGTAACATGATTCAGTATTGGACGGGTTTGCGATGCTCAAGACAAATTTGAACAACTACCGCTCCAACTAGAAGATCATTGCAAGAAGAAGAAAATATATGAAGAGAAATAAATTTGAAGCGCTTGCGTGTGCGCGCGTGCATGCATCTGTGTGTGTGTATATATATATATAGCAAGTGACAAATATATAGGACCATGAGTACTTTGAACTTTCAATACTTTAATAACCATTAGAAATGGTGGCTGGTACAATAGACATTGATGCAAAACATATATAGGAGGCAGCTCACGTTACGATTTTAGATAGAACTGGGAAAATTATTGCAGGCTAAAGTTATAACAAAAAAACATATAGCTAATGAGATGCCATGCTGGAGGAATCCTTTCCAATTCATGCGGTTGGATAAGAAGCTTGCATGGCAATGCCACATAGACCTTCTGCATCATCGGTGCCCCGGAGCAACCTCATATATCCATTTTCACCCCAAGTGGTACCCAAAGAATTCTTGAGCAGCCAATATTTGGTCCCATCCTCAGCTGTCCCGTAACCAACAACAGTCACAGCATGGTCAATATTAGTTCCACATGGGCCCGTGAAGATGCCACTGGAGTACTTCAGGAAGTCTTGCCCACTACCCTCAATGCCAACTGAAACAGGCTGCTTCGAGACTGCCGGTAAGAGCGAGGACTCATCATTTGCGGGCACGTTCTCGTAGCCGCTGATAGTAGCTGCCGATGATGATGCCTTGTCGGTATCACAAGTGCCATCGGCTGCCATGTAAGGGTAATTATCTTCAGTTGTTATCCCTCTATTATCAATGACGTACTGGAAGGCACGAGTCATGAGTCCCCCGCTGCATCCATTGTTCCCATCGCTGACATCACAGTCCACAAGTTGTTACACTACAGTAAAAAAAAAAATTAACCATCATTTTTTGCCGATATTTTTTAAAAGCATCGTCAGGTTGCGCTGACCTGCCGATGCTTTTAAAAAATATCGTATTTTCAACGACGCTTAAAAGCATCATAAAATTTCAGCATTGTCAACGCCGATGCTTTTAGCAAAAACGTCGTTAAATAAAGAAAATACCGACGCTTTTTTGTATCATTATTTAACGATGCTAAAAAGCATCGTTATGTTCGCTTAATCCGACCCTCATTCTCTCGTGCCCTAATCTATCTGCCGCCACCTCCTCCCATCCATTCCTCCCGTTCCCCCTTCCGGCCCCCATCTCCGTCGATTCTCCACCACCGGCGCCGCACCCGCCGTCAACGCCGCATCGCCATCCGCCGCTCCCCTCTGCTGCCACATCCGTCCATGCCGCACCCGCACCGTCCGCCCTCCTCGAAGCCACCCCACCGGCCCTCCTCCCCTCCCCCCTTCCGACGGCCGTCTTCGCAGGCCGAAAAGACCCCCCCGGTCCCCCTCCCCGATCCGGCCGCATCCCACCATCCCCCTCCCCGACGCCGTACCCCACTGCATCCCCCCCCGCCCCCCAGCCCGGTGGGTTGGAGTCGAGTCTCCTTTTCGATTGCTTCCAAAAGGAGTTTTATAAAGGCGATGCAACAATCTCCGATCGTAGTCTGAAAGAAGCCCTCCGCCTTCTCGTTTTCACAGTTTCAGGTGTAAGTCTCCCGTTAATCACCTCGTCGGAGCTTGTTTGTCTGTCGTTTCTTTTCCTTGATTTGTTGCATTTTCTGTCTTCGATTTGTTTTCTGTGTATGATTGCTTTATTATGTTCGATTTGCTTCTACTTTCTTTCTTTCTTTCTTTCGTTGTCAGTCCAGTTAGTTCATTGCACACTAAGTCCAGCCTTCCAAAAAGTTTCAAGAATTGGACCATTGATCCTATTATGTGACAGGTTAAGAGCATTGATCCTATTCATAATTCTAATTTCCAGCGGATTTCACCTGTCCTCTAGTTTGCGCATGTGCTTAAGAATTTCTAGGGTATGTTTCATCCTCTTAGATGAGTTGAGGTTCAACCAATTTACTTAAAAATTCTTCTACAGCCAATTGAATTTTTGTTATGCACCATTCCAGAGGATTTCAAATCCTATACAACCTTAAGGATAGGAAACTCCAAGAATGGGACATGTGGAAAATCTTCATATTTGATACATGATATTAGGTCAAAAATTTTTATATAGATGAACCGGTCCTAATCCGTCTAAGCCGATCTTAAGAACGGTTCCCTTGACATATTTATTGGAGTCAAAATCTTCTACCTAATGTGCTGCATTAGCGCTAAGATCTTGCTCGTACACCTGCGCTCACTACTAGAGACCCACAGAAGGTAAATTATTTCTTTGTTAGAGGTCAAATTGCATAACACCATCTTCTAATTGCATCATAGTACCATAAACAAAATAATTAATAATCTAAATAGGCAACAAATTGTTAAACAGTAGTCACTGGTTTTAAGCAATCATTGCAAGACCAAGCAGCAATACACACACCCACACACACGTTTGTGTGTGTATAACAGTGTTTTGATATCTATTTTGTTAGGGAGGGGGTGTTGGATTTGATGTTGCTTTTTGTTCTTTCTGTTTGGGGATGGTCGTGGGTGTAGGGTTAGGGCAGTTGAAATGACATTATGCGCTGTAGGGTTCCAAGAAATGACATTGTGCTGTCGACGATCGCTTCTCTAGCTTACACGATCCTCATCATACTCACAATGATTGATCTTCACAAGAAGTCTCAGTAATATTTGAAATCAGTGATTTTATCTAGGTTTGCTTATCTATATATTTTATTGGTTGCAGAAGAGAAGTGGAATTGTATTTAAAAATGTTGTGTTAGGTATTATTTATTCTCTTTTTGCAGTTTGTCAAAATTGGGTGTAACGTTGCATTAATAAAGTATCCCACTTCTGCACGTAAAACGTATGGATATGTCTAAAAACTTTGTGAAACCTATCCACATGGAACATCGGGACTTGAACGTTCTCCTTTTCCTCTCTACTAGATTGGCCATCTCGCCTAGAAGTAATTGACCGTATAATTTATTCACTTCAGCAAACTTTCTAAGTTGGTCCAAACCTGATAACTGTGAAGGCAAAGCAGATTTTGATACTTCAAAGGGTGTCTCAGGTTAAGAATGCGACCTAGAAACTTAATACGGATTTCCATATTGGAATTTGGGATGATACTCTGAAATGAGCAATCTCCAAGCAGAATATCTCATGAATGCAGATTCCATAAATCATATCTCATTCTTCCTTGCTTTCAGATTTCCTGCAGTGGAGATCTCTAGTTTAAGTTTTGGCCTTTTGGGTGATTCATTCCCAAGTCTTTTGCCATAGTAATTAACAAAAAGAGCCCCCTTCCTTGCATGGATTAACCAATTAATGATTACTATAAGAGTGAATAGGGATCCACAAATTTCAACTTAAGGCTTAATCAGTAATGTTCCACACCATAACCGTTTTCCTCCGAAACTACATTCTTTACATGGCTTGTTGCTTGTTGGTTAAACTTTGTAAAAGATTGGCAAAGCACAAATTTACATTAATTAAGTTGCTGCTTGTGTATCCTATTTCAAAAGTTGGATTTCTATATAGATTGACCTATAGAATTAATGCATTTTCTGAATGGGATAGGATCTTCTTTACCTATTAGTTGATGATATCAAGCATTTACTATGTAAACCATATCATATCTAGATGTATTTTTGAGCTTTCAAGTTATATAATGAACTACAATAGCTGTTATTTTTTTGGATTTTATGAAATGACTGATATTTTTTACTCATTGCATTAATATAGATTGTATAATTTTTTTTATTTTTAGATAAGTTGTAAGTTCGGTCATTTTTATCCTACAATGGACAAAAGTTGGATAAATAAACCAAGAAATAGTAAAGAATATTTAGATGGAGTTCATGACTTCATTAAATTTGGTATGGAGAAAAGTAGTTTGAATGGAAAGATTTTATGTCTATGTCGGAAATGTGTAAATAATTCTTCTTTAGATCCATAAATTGTTGAAGAACATTTGGTATGGAATGGTTTTTTAAGAGGTTATACCGACTGGATTTTTCATGAAGAATCTATGTTGCCATCATCATGTAACCAACTCCTGACTCATTTTGGATCCACTAGCCTACAAGACAATTCTGCAAGAGATGATGATATAAGGGGTTTGATCACAGATGCTTTTGGACTTGATGTTCAAAATTTAGGAGAATCCAGTAGTATACAAGAAACAGTTGGGATGTTTGATGGATGTACGCATACAGAACGTATGCATGTTGAGGAGCCTATACATACATCTAATGATGAGACAGCTCGTTATCACACCTTAATGAAAGATGCAGATGAAGAATTATATCCGGATTGTATGAAATTTTCTAAGTTTTTTTTTTTTGTACATTTATTTCATTTAAAATATTTGAATGGATGGTCTGGAAAGAGTTTTATCATGCTGCTCAAGTTATTAAAGGATGTATTTTCAGAAAGCACTCATTTACCACCATCGTATTATGAAGCCAAGAAAGTAGTAAAGGAATTGAATCTTGGATACGAAATAATTCACAGTTGTCCGAAAAATTATATGTTATATCGGGGTAAAAATGCTAATCAAGAATCATGTAATATATGTGGATCTTCAAGATAGATAACACAAAAAGAAGATCGAGACAATGTACTGAATGAATTGGATGCAATGCGAAGTAAAAAGAAACTGATAAAGGTATTGCGTTATTTTTCTCTTATACCTAGATTGAAAAGGATTTATGCATCATCAAAAATAACTTCATCAATGAGATGGCATGATGAAGGACGTATAAAAGATGAAATATTGAGACATCCAGCAGATAGTCTTCAATGGAAAGCATTTGATGATAGGCATCCTGATTTTGCCTCTGATGTTCGTAGCGTTAGGTTTGGCTTAGCTTCTGATGGCTTCAATCCATTTCGAACCCTGAGTTCTACCTACAGCACTTGGTCAGTTGTTTTGATACCTTACAATTTGCCACCGTGGATGTGTATGAAACAATCATCACTTATCTTGTCAATGGTTATTCCAGGAGATAAGGGTCCAAGCAATGATATTGATATTTTCCTACAGCCTTTAATAGAGGAATTGAAACAGTTGTGGGAGGGTATTGATGCATTTGATGCTTCCAACGGCCAAACATTTAAACTACGGACAGCTTTGTTGTGGACTATTAATGATTTTCCAGCATATGTCAATTTATCTGGCTGGAGTACAAAGAGATGGGTCGCATGTCCTTGTTGTGAAAATTCAACACATTCAATTTGATTAAAACAAGGAGGTAAATTTTGTTACATGGGACATCATCGATGGTTGGAAGCAAATCATCCATTTCGATTTCAGAAAGATTTGTTTGATGGTACTATAGAATTGAGATGTGCCCCTATTTCACCTTCTGAAACTGATGTTCATAGACAAATAGATGGCATCAATTACAGCTATGGTAAGTACTCAAAGTCTTCTTAAAAAAGAGGAAGGAATGATGTTGAAAGCTCAATGTACGAAGGGTTACCAGAGGAAGTCAGTATCAGTACTATAGATGCAGAGGTGTTTCAAGATCCAGACAATTATTTCAAGGATGAAAATAAGGAAGACACACAGATAGCATCTACACAATAGCCCAGTAAATATTTATGGAAAAAATGAAGTATCTTTTTTGACTTACCTTATTGGAAACATAATCTTATTCGGCACAATCTTGATGTCATGCATATAGAGAAGAATGTTTGTGATAATTTACTTGAAATATTTTTAAACCTTGATGGAAAGAGCAAAGATAACATGAAGGCGCATCTTGATTTAAAAGAAATGGGTATCCGATAGGAGCTTCATCCTAAAATACTTGCTAATGATAGAATTTATGTGCCTCCTGCATGTTACACAATGTCTGCTTGAGAAAAGGATAATTTTTTGAGAGTTTTGAAAAGTATCAAGGTACCTGATGGATATGTGTTGGTGCAAAAATCCACCTGCGTTGGAGAAGCTGGAGTCGAGGGAGTCGCGGTCGCCACCGGGACCTGCAAAAGAAGTCTAAACTGGAGTTGGGGTTGCTCCGGCAAGACCCTCCGATGCTCAAGTTAGTTCTCTGCCTCAACAAGAATGGAGTGCTCGAACGAAAATTTTAGCAGAGTTTTGAGATAGAAATTAGAGCTTAGAGAATAACGTATCTGGGGTCCCCCTTTTATAGGCGGAGGGTGCAACAGACTGATAGCGACGTTTGTAACCATCTGGCAACGGGCCGCTCGGGGTCAGGAGGAGTTTGTTGTGAAGAGTAGTGGAGTGGAATCGTGGCCATCACCGGGACCTACCACGTGGAGTCTGTTGCAGGGAGTGGAGCGGCGTCCGTTGTCGCAACTTGCCAGAGGATGGAGGAGCCATGCGGTATCCATCGCAGGAAGTGAAGCAGAGTCATGGCCATTACTGTGATCTGCTAGGGAGTGATGGAGCCGCGTGGGATCCGTCGCAGGAAGTGGAGCAGAGTCGTGGCCGTTACTGAGGCCTGCCAGGGAGTGATGGAGCCGCGTGGGATCCGTCGCAGGAAGTGGAGCAGAGTCGTGGCTGTTACTGAGGCCTGCCAGGGAGTGATGGAGCCGCGTGGGATCCGTCGCAGGAAGTGGAGCAGAGTCGTGGCCATTACTGTGGCCTGCTAGGGGGTCCAAGCCTGTCGGCCGAAGTTCGGTTGAGGTGCCTGGCAGAGAGAGGTAGCTATCCATCTGAGAGGAGCTCGGATGTTGCAAATCCTGTTGGGTGCCTTGGGCGTTAAGGCTGCAGGCGAGGACCACTTGCCGTAGGAGCTCGGTCAGGGGCTTTCCGCAGATGCAGTCCGATTTTGTGCAGACTTCGGCAGAGGGTCGACCGGTGGTGGATGTCGGATGGCGCTGGAGAGGTTCATCTGTCGGAGGGGTTCAGTCACTAGATTCCGTGAGTGCGGCATTTGCCCACTTATAGAAGTTCGGTCGGGGTCCGATCTCCATAGAAGCCCGGATGGAGATCATTTATCGAGGAATCTTGGCCAAGGCCTGTCTGCAACAGAAATCTGAAAGAAATTCATCCATAGTGGAAGCTCGGGTGAAGGCTTATGGTGGAAATTCGGCACAGACCGCTCGTGGTAGAAATTTGAAGTAGATCGTTTGTAGCGGAAACTCAGAGCGGGTCGCTTGCAGTAAAAACTCGAAGTCCGGCCATTGTAGGAGTTTGGGATGAGGTCTACCTACAACAGGAGTTCAGGATGGAAGTCCGGCTCCCGTGGGAGCCCGGACGAAGTCTACCTGCAGTGGAGTCGGGGACGAAGTCCGGCTCCCGCAGGAGTCCGGATGAAGTCTACTTGTAGTTGAAGTCGGGGATGAAGTTCGGCTCCCGTAGAAGTCCGGATGAAGTCTTCCTGCAGTTGAAGTCGGAGACGAAGTCCGACTCCCGTAGGAGTCCGGACGAAGTCTTCCTGCAGTTGAAGTCGGGGACGAAGTCCGGCTCCCGCAGGAGTCCGGATGAAGTCTACTTGCAGTTGAAGTCGGGGACGAAGTCCGGCTCCCATAGGAGTCCGAACGAAGTTTTCCTGCAGTTGAAGTCGGGGACGAAGTCCGGCTCCCACAGGAGTCCGGATGAAGTCTACCTGCAGTTGAAGTTGGGGACGAAGTCCGACTCCCGCAGGAGTCCGGATGAAGTCTACCTACAGTTGAAGTCGGGGACGAAGTCTAGCTCCCATAGGAGTCCGGACGAAGTCTACCTGCAGTTGAAGTCGGGGATGAAGTCCGACCCCCATGGGAGTCCGGACGAAGTCTTCCTGCAGTTGAAGTCGGGGATGAAGTCTGGCTCCCGTAGGAGTCCAGATGAAGTCTTCCTGCAGTTGAAGTCGGGGATGAAGTCCGGCTCCCGTGGGAGTCCGGATGAAGTCTTCCTGCAGTTGAAGTCGGGGATGAAGTCTGGCTCCCATGAGAGTCCGGACGAAGTCTTCCTGCAGTTGAAGTCGGGGACAAAGTCCGACTCCCGTAGGAGTCCGGATGAAGTCTACCTGCAGTTGAAGTCTGGGATAAATTCTGGCTCCCGTAGGAGTCCGGATGAAGTCTTCCTGCAGTTGAAGTCGGGGACGAAGTCCGGCTCCCGTAGGAGTCCGGATGAAGTCTTCCTGCAGTTGAAGTCGGAGATGAAGTCCGGCTCCCGTAGGAGTCCGGATGAAGTCTTCCTGCAGTTGAAGTCGAGGATGAAGTCCGGCTCCCGTAGGAGTCCGGACGAAGTCTACCTGCAGTTGAAGTCGGGGACGAAGTCTGGCTCCCGTGGGAGTCCGAACGAAGTCTACCTGTAGTTGAAGTCGGGGACGAATTCCGGCTCCCGTAGGAGTCCGGATGAAGTCTAGCAGGTGGTAGACCACCGCCGAAACTTGGGTGGAGTCCGCCCGTCGTGGAGAATCCGGCCTACACTAGTGGGGGTTATATTCGTCGGCAGAGCTTGGGAACGTTGCGGAGGCTCGACAGCCGGAGAGGTTCGGAAAGATGTCGCCGAAGGTCGGACATCGGTAGAATCCCTGGAGGGTCACTCCTGTCATGAACTTTGGCTTGGAGGTATTTTATACCCAACAATATGCATCAAATATTTCACGATGTGTGCATCTAAAGGATCGAAAACTTTCAAATCTTAAAAGTCATGATGGTCACATATTGATGCAAGATATCTTTTCAATAGCTTTAAGATCGTCATTGCCGAAACAAGTTGTTGCAATTGTACTTTGATTATCGTCATTCTTTAAGACATTATGTTCCAAAGTTATTGATCATCGGGAACTTGATCAATTAGAGTCCGATATTGCAATTACACTTTGCCGAATGAAAAAGATTTTTCCTCCTGGATTTTTTACTATTATGGTACATCTGCTCATTCACCTAGCTTTAGAAGTTAAAGTTGGTAGACCGATACATTATAGATGGATGTATCCTATTGAGAGGTATTATTGCAAACCTTAAATCTTTTGATAATTTTATTAGAAAAAATAGCATACTGATATTTTAATAAATATTTAATTCTTGAAGGTATCTTGTGCGTCTTAAAGATTATGTGCGAAATAGAGCCTATCCCGAGGGCTCGATTGCTGAAGGATATATTGCTGATGAATATTTGACATTTTGTTCAAGATATCTTCAAGGTATAGAGATTATTTTTAGTCGACCTCAACGACATAATGACTTTGTGGAGAATGCAGAACTGTATAAGTTCTCAACTGCTGAAAAATTTTTGGGAAGAGCTGAAAGTATTGTACTTGATCAAAAATCTTTAGCACAAACACATCATTATGTGTTACTTCATAGTGATATAGTATCTGACCATCGTAGGTTAGTATATTTAAGGCATGACATCAAGATTTAAATTTTATATTAGATATAATGTTCTAAATGATATATTTATATTTTATACAATAAATTTTTAATTTATTAGAGATGAGCCAATCATAACATTCGTCCTAATGCAAGGATTGAACAGCGATGGTTGGTCGAGTTATTCTCTATGTGGCTTTCGAATCAGGTATGATTTATATTTAATTATGGGATACATTAATTTTTGATACATATTTAATATCAGATAACTCAACAGTACTTCATATTATTTTTTTAGATATCAAAGATGATGGAGAGAAATAATTCAGATGAACTAATAGCTCTTGCTCGAGGACCTAACAAGATTGTGAATAGATATAACGGTTTCATAATTAATTGCTTTAAATTTTATACTAGAGAATGGAAGAAATTTAAAAAAATACAGAATAGCAGTGTGATGGTGGAAGCGGATAAAAAATTCTATTATGGTGTACTTAAAGATATCTATGAGTTAGATTATTATGAAAAATTTAAAATAGTATTGTTTAGATGTGATTGGGTAGACATAAACTCACCAAGGGATTTGAAACAAGATGCAAATGGATTTACACTTGTAAATTTTTTAAGGTTGATACACACTGGTGTGTTATTGAAGGATGACCCATTCATTTTTTCATCTCAAGCTCGTCAAGTATTTTATGTACAAGATGCAAAAGATAAAGATTGGTTTACTGTCATCCAAACAAAACTTAGAGACTTATATGATATGGAAAACCAAGTGGAGGATGATGATGATGACACTTATACACAATGTATGCCCTACAATTTTGTGCCAGCTGATGATTTAAATGCTACGACGACATTGGTTAGGACAGAATTTGAAGGAAACACTACTGCTTGATTGTTACTGGTAATAATTATTTATGATGTATATAATTTGTATTAATTATTATATTATTTTACTCCATATATTAACTGATTCTACCTTTTATTTATATCAATGCTAGGTGACATCATGCATCACAGGGGACGATATACTGGTGTGCAGTTCTAGTTTTCACAGACAGAGGTCGGTACGTCTTCTTCAGCACAGCAGTCTGAGGCCAGTTCAGCTGCATAGCATTCCGAGCCTTGTCCTTCTTCATCATCAGCACAGCATGATCCTCCTGTTCATCAGCCAGATGATGAGATACACGTGTAGGGTATATATTATCTTTCATGTAATTTTATTTTTATTTTATTTTATATATATTTATGATATCATTACTTTTATGTATTTTTTGCAGACAGATCCAGGAGAGTACACCCCAAATGCGGACCCACAGTAGTACGAGATGTGTGGCAGATGCGTGAGGGTGAGAGAATTATTGTGGAGTGTAATCAGCTAGGTCAGTCAATTAAGAAAGCTGCCTACTTATTGACTTCATTTTTGGGGACTGTTGCTTGGAGGCCTCAGCTATGTCCGTTAGGCTATGCAAAATGGAATGACATGCTTCCAACGTACAAAGTTGAGCTCCTCAAAGTTATATAGAGGTAATGAATTGATGTTCATGCTGTATATTAATTATTAATCACTTATATAATTTATTTTATTTAATTTTTTTTTATAGAGCAAGTTTGTTCTCCCTCCATCCACTCATGATTTTGTAATGAAGTCTCTCACCGCAAATGGAAAGAATATAGAGTACAATTGAAGAGGGACTATATGAGACAGGGTATGACAGAGGAGGAGGTTGCTAGGAATTGTCCTCCTGATGTACCCCCTCATCAGTGGATGGAGTTGGTTCATTATTGGTTCTCCGAGAGGGCACAGGTGTATTATCTGCTCATTATCTTTTCTTTTAAATATTTTATAAAAATATTAATTTATATTGTATATTATATATTATACATATAACAAGTTCTTTACTTTATTTTACAGACTTATTCTGCTATTAGTAGCGCTGCACAAGCAGCTCAGTCTGTTCCTCATATATTGGGGTCGAAGAGTTATGCACGACTCCGACAGGAGTTTGTATGTTCCTTAAACTTTCATAATTAACTTCTAATTTTTATGTTGAAACATTTATATAACTAATATCATTATGTATCGTGGACCATGTCTGTATCATGATACTCATATATTTTTTTTAAATTGTTATAATTGTTTGCTTAAAATTGAAATTATTTTTGTAAGTGGATAAGCATGGGAGGAAATCCGATAAAGTGGAGTTTTACCGGATGACTCATACTCATCAGGATGGTACTTTTGTTCGAGATGAGTCGAGAGATTTATATGTACGGCATTATTAATATTCTATTTTTTACAATAATTTTAATTTCATTTTGTTGCCTATTAATGTATAACTCTTGTTTTCAAAATAAATACAAGAGAGGGCTACATCTCTCATTGCGGAGCGTGACGACGAGTCTGCAGCATCTACGCAGCAGAGCCGTATCGAGATCGAGATGTTCACAGAGTTGATGGGACCAGAGCGCTACGACCGAGTAAGGGGTTATGGAGTAGGAGTCACTCCCACTCAGTTATCTGAGGTTAGTAGATATACGCAGCATGCTGCAGTAGATGC
Organism: Elaeis guineensis; assembly: GCF_000442705.2. Taxonomy (NCBI): domain Eukaryota; kingdom Viridiplantae; phylum Streptophyta; class Magnoliopsida; order Arecales; family Arecaceae; genus Elaeis; species Elaeis guineensis. The sequence goes on along the minus strand of NC_025994.2, from coordinate 121,077,366 downwards.
TCAAGATTCACGCATCCA